>NC_134386.1:7171873-7332245 GCF_035582795.1 Mycteria americana
TGCCAGAGAGAGATACAGAGTGTTGCCCCATTACGAAGCAATGCTTTAGCAGAGCGCGAATGTCTGTGTGGCAGCGAATGCAGTTCCAAGAGACAGTGAAAACCAGCTAGAGCTTTCAGTGCTGGCAGCTTTCCTGTGGGCGCAATCTCTGGACGTTTCCAATTTGGCAGCCGGGCTCTGCCACAGAGAGATAAAGAATGTTGCCCCCTTACCAAGCAATGCTATAGCTGAGCACGAATGTCTGTGTGGCAGCGAATGCAGTTCCAAGGGACAGTGAAAACCAGCTAGAGCTTTCAGTGCTGGCAGCTTTCCTGTGGGCGCAATCTCTGGACGTTTCCAATTTGGCAGCCGGGCTCTGCCAGAGAGAGATACAGAGTGTTGCCCCATTACGAAGCAATGCTTTAGCAGAGCGCGAATGTCTGTGTGGCAGCGAATGCAGTTCCAAGGGACAGTGAAAACCAGCTAGAGCTTTCAGGGCTGACAGCTTTCCTGTGGGCGCAATCTCTGGACGTTTCCAATTTGGCAGCCGGGCTCTGCCAGAGAGAGATACAGAGTGTTGCCCCCTTACCAAGCAATGCTTTAGCAGAGCGCGAATGTCTGTGTGGCAGCGAATGCAGTTCCAAGGGACAGTGAAAACCAGCTAGAGCTTTCAGTGCTGGCAGCTTTCCTGTGGGCGCAATCTCTGGACGTTTCCAATTTGGCAGCCGGGCTCTGCCAGAGAGAGATACAGAGTGTTGCCCCATTACGAAGCAACGCTTTAGCAGAGCGCGAATGTCTGTGTGGTAGCGAATGCAGTTCCAAGGGACAGTGAAAACCAGCTAGAGCTTTCAGTGCTGGCAGCTTTCCTGTGGGCGCAATCTCTGGACGTTTCCAATTTGGCAGCCGGGCTCTGCCACAGAGAGATAAAGAATGTTGCCCCCTTACCAAGCAATGCTATAGCTGAGCACGAATGTCTGTGTGGCAGCGAATGCAGTTCCAAGGGACAGTGAAAACCAGCTAGAGCTTTCAGTGCTGGCAGCTTTCCTGTGGGCGCAATCTCTGGACGTTTCCAATTTGGCAGCCGGGCTCTGCCAGAGAGAGATACAGAGTGTTGCCCCATTACGAAGCAATGCTTTAGCAGAGCGCGAATGTCTGTGTGGCAGCGAATGCAGTTCCAAGGGACAGTGAAAACCAGCTAGAGCTTTCAGTGCTGGCAGCTTTCCTGTGGGTGCAATCTCTGGACGTTTCCAATTTGGCAGCCGGGCTCTGCCAGAGAGAGATACAGAGTGTTGCCCCATTAGGAAGCAATGCTTTAGCAGAGCGCGAATGTCTGTGTGGCAGCGAATGCAGTTCCAAGGGACAGTGAAAACCAGCTAGAGCTTTCAGTGCTGGCAGCTTTCCTGTGGGCGCAATCTCTGGACGTTTCCAATTTGGCAGCCGGGCTCTGCCAGAGAGAGATACAGAGTGTTGCCCCATTACGAAGCAATGCTTTAGCAGAGCGCGAATGTCTGTGTGGCAGCGAATGCAGTTCCAAGGGACAGTGAAAACCAGCTAGAGCTTTCAGTGCTGGCAGCTTTCCTGTGGGCGCAATCTCTGGACGTTTCCAATTTGGCAGCCGGGCTCTGCCAGAGAGAGATACAGAGTGTTGCCCCATTACGAAGCAATGCTTTAGCAGAGCGCGAATGTCTGTGTGGCAGCGAATGCAGTTCCAAGGGACAGTGAAAACCAGCTAGAGCTTTCAGTGCTGGCAGCTTTCCTGTGGGCGCAATCTCTGGACGTTTCCAATTTGGCAGCCGGGCTCTGCCACAGAGAGATAAAGAATGTTGCCCCCTTACCAAGCAATGCTATAGCTGAGCACGAATGTCTGTGTGGCAGCGAATGCAGTTCCAAGGGACAGTGAAAACCAGCTAGAGCTTTCAGTGCTGGCAGCTTTCCTGTGGGCGCAATCTCTGGACGTTTCCAATTTGGCAGCCGGGCTCTGCCAGAGAGAGATACAGAGTGTTGCCCCATTACGAAGCAAAGCTTTAGCAGAGCGCGAATGTCTGTGTGGCAGCGAATGCAGTTCCAAGGGACAGTGAAAACCAGCTAGAGCTTTCAGTGCTGGCAGCTTTCCTGTGGGCGCAATCTCTGGACGTTTCCAATTTGGCAGCCGGGCTCTGCCAGAGAGAGATACAGAGTGTTGCCCCATTACGAAGCAACGCTTTAGCAGAGCGCGAATGTCTGTGTGGTAGCGAATGCAGTTCCAAGGGACAGTGAAAACCAGCTAGAGCTTTCAGTGCTGGCAGCTTTCCTGTGGGCGCAATCTCTGGACGTTTCCAATTTGGCAGCCGGGCTCTGCCACAGAGAGATAAAGAATGTTGCCCCCTTACCAAGCAATGCTATAGCTGAGCACGAATGTCTGTGTGGCAGCGAATGCAGTTCCAAGGGACAGTGAAAACCAGCTAGAGCTTTCAGTGCTGGCAGCTTTCCTGTGGGCGCAATCTCTGGACGTTTCCAATTTGGCAGCCGGGCTCTGCCAGAGAGAGATACAGAGTGTTGCCCCATTACGAAGCAATGCTTTAGCAGAGCGCGAATGTCTGTGTGGCAGCGAATGCAGTTCCAAGGGACAGTGAAAACCAGCTAGAGCTTTCAGTGCTGGCAGCTTTCCTGTGGGTGCAATCTCTGGACGTTTCCAATTTGGCAGCCGGGCTCTGCCAGAGAGAGATACAGAGTGTTGCCCCATTAGGAAGCAATGCTTTAGCAGAGCGCGAATGTCTGTGTGGCAGCGAATGCAGTTCCAAGGGACAGTGAAAACCAGCTAGAGCTTTCAGTGCTGGCAGCTTTCCTGTGGGCGCAATGTCTGGACGTTTCCAATTTGGCAGCCGGGCTCTGCCAGAGAGAGATACAGAGTGTTGCCCCATTACGAAGCAATGCTTTAGCAGAGCGCGAATGTCTGTGTGGCAGCGAATGCAGTTCCAAGGGACAGTGAAAACCAGCTAGAGCTTTCAGTGCTGGCAGCTTTCCTGTGGGCGCAATCTCTGGACGTTTCCAATTTGGCAGCCGGGCTCTGCCAGAGAGAGATACAGAGTGTTGCCCCATTACGAAGCAATGCTTTAGCAGAGCGCGAATGTCTGTGTGGCAGCGAATGCAGTTCCAAGGGACAGTGAAAACCAGCTAGAGCTTTCAGTGCTGGCAGCTTTCCTGTGGGCGCAATCTCTGGACGTTTCCAATTTGGCAGCCGGGCTCTGCCACAGAGAGATAAAGAATGTTGCCCCCTTACCAAGCAATGCTATAGCTGAGCACGAATGTCTGTGTGGCAGCGAATGCAGTTCCAAGGGACAGTGAAAACCAGCTAGAGCTTTCAGTGCTGGCAGCTTTCCTGTGGGCGCAATCTCTGGACGTTTCCAATTTGGCAGCCGGGCTCTGCCAGAGAGAGATACAGAGTGTTGCCCCATTAGGAAGCAATGCTTTAGCAGAGCGCGAATGTCTGTGTGGCAGCGAATGCAGTTCCAAGGGACAGTGAAAACCAGCTACAGCTTTCCGTGCTGGCAGCTTTCCTGTGGGCGCAATCTCTGGACGTTTCCAATTTGGCAGCCGGGCTCTGCCAGAGAGAGATACAGAGTGTTGCCCCATTACGAAGCAATGCTTTAGCAGAGCGCGAATGTCTGTGTGGCAGCGAATGCAGTTCCAAGGGACAGTGAAAACCAGCTAGAGCTTTCAGTGCTGGCAGCTTTCCTGTGGGCGCAATCTCTGGACGTTTCCAATTTGGCAGCCGGGCTCTGCCAGAGAGAGATACAGAGTGTTGCCCCATTACAAAGCAATGCTTTAGCAGAGCGCGAATGTCTGTGTGGCAGCGAATGCAGTTCCAAGGGACAGTGAAAACCAGCTAGAGCTTTCAGGGCTGGCAGCTTTCCTGTGGGCGCAATCTCTGGACGTTTCCA
This sequence comes from Mycteria americana, assembly GCF_035582795.1. NCBI lineage: Eukaryota > Metazoa > Chordata > Aves > Ciconiiformes > Ciconiidae > Mycteria > Mycteria americana. The sequence goes on from NC_134386.1 coordinate 7,175,773, forward strand.
ATTTGGCAGCCGGGCTCTGCCAGAGAGAGATACAGAGTGTTGCCCCATTACGAAGCAATGCTTTAGCAGAGCGCGAATGTCTGTGTGGCAGCGAATGCAGTTCCAAGGGACAGTGAAAACCAGCTAGAGCTTTCAGTGCTGGCAGCTTTCCTGTGGGCGCAATCTCTGGACGTTTCCAATTTGGCAGCCGGGCTCTGCCAGAGAGAGATACAGAGTGTTGCCCCATTACGAAGCAATGCTTTAGCAGAGCGCGAATGTCTGTGTGGCAGCGAATGCAGTTCCAAGGGACAGTGAAAACCAGCTAGAGCTTTCAGTGCTGGCAGCTTTCCTGTGGGCGCAATCTCTGGACGTTTCCAATTTGGCAGCCGGGCTCTGCCACAGAGAGATACAGAGTGTTGCCCCATTACGAAGCAATGCTTTAGCAGAGCGCGAATGTCTGTGTGGCAGCGAATGCAGTTCCAAGGGACAGTGAAAACCAGCTAGAGCTTTCAGTGCTGGCAGCTTTCCTGTGGGCGCAATCTCTGGACGTTTCCAATTTGGCAGCCGGGCTCTGCCAGAGAGAGATACAGAGTGTTGCCCCATTAGGAAGCAATGCTTTAGCAGAGCGCGAATGTCTGTGTGGCAGCGAATGCAGTTCCAAGGGACAGTGAAAACCAGCTAGAGCTTTCAGTGCTGGCAGCTTTCCTGTGGGCGCAATGTCTGGACGTTTCCAATTTGGCAGCCGGGCTCTGCCAGAGAGAGATACAGAGTGTTGCCCCATTAGGAAGCAATGCTTTAGCAGAGCGCGAATGTCTGTGTGGCAGCGAATGCAGTTCCAAGGGACAGTGAAAACCAGCTAGAGCTTTCAGTGCTGGCAGCTTTCCTGTGGGCGCAATCTCTGGACGTTTCCAATTTGGCAGCCGGGCTCTGCCACAGAGAGATACAGAGTGTTGCCCCCTTGCCAAGCAATGCTATAGCTGAGCATGAATGTCTGTGTGGCAGCGAATGCAGTTCCAAGGGACAGTGAAAACCAGCTAGAGCTTTCAGTGCTGGCAGCTTTCCTGTGGGCGCAATCTCTGGACGTTTCCAATTTGGCAGCCGGGCTCTGCCAGAGAGAGATACAGAGTGTTGCCCCATTACGAAGCAATGCTTTAGCAGAGCGCGAATGTCTGTGTGGCAGCGAATGCAGTTCCAAGGGACAGTGAAAACCAGCTAGAGCTTTCAGGGCTGGCAGCTTTCCTGTGGGCGCAATCTCTGGACGTTTCCAATTTGGCAGCCGGGCTCTGCCAGAGAGAGATACAGAGTGTTGCCCCATTACGAAGCAATGCTTTAGCAGAGCGCGAATGTCTGTGTGGCAGCGAATGCAGTTCCAAGGGACAGTGAAAACCAGCTAGAGCTTTCAGTGCTGGCAGCTTTCCTGTGGGCGCAATCTCTGGACGTTTCCAATTTGGCAGCCGGGCTCTGCCAGAGAGAGATACAGAGTGTTGCCCCATTACGAAGCAATGCTTTAGCAGAGCGCGAATGTCTGTGTGGCAGCGAATGCAGTTCCAAGGGACAGTGAAAACCAGCTAGAGCTTTCAGTGCTGGCAGCTTTCCTGTGGGCGCAATCTCTGGACGTTTCCAATTTGGCAGCCGGGCTCTGCCAGAGAGAGATACAGAGTGTTGCCCCATTACGAAGCAATGCTTTAGCAGAGCGCGAATGTCTGTGTGGCAGCGAATGCAGTTCCAAGGGACAGTGTAAACCAGCTAGAACTTTCAGTGCTGGCAGCTTTCCTGTGGGCGCAATCTCTGGACATTTCCAATTTGGCAGCCGGGCTCTGCCAGAGAGAGATACAGAGTGTTGCCCCATTAGGAAGCAATGCTTTAGCAGAGCGCGAATGTCTGTGTGGCAGCGAATGCAGTTCCAAGGGACAGTGAAAACCAGCTAGAGCTTTCAGTGCTGGCAGCTTTCCTGTGGGTGCAATCTCTGGACGTTTCCAATTTGGCAGCCGGGCTCTGCCAGAGAGAGATACAGAGTGTTGCCCCATTAGGAAGCAATGCTTTAGCAGAGCGCGAATGTCTGTGTGGCAGCGAATGCAGTTCCAAGGGACAGTGAAAACCAGCTAGAGCTTTCAGTGCTGGCAGCTTTCCTGTGGGCGCAATGTCTGGACGTTTCCAATTTGGCAGCCGGGCTCTGCCAGAGAGAGATACAGAGTGTTGCCCCATTACGAAGCAATGCTTTAGCAGAGCGCGAATGTCTGTGTGGCAGCGAATGCAGTTCCAAGGGACAGTGAAAACCAGCTAGAGCTTTCAGTGCTGGCAGCTTTCCTGTGGGCGCAATCTCTGGACGTTTCCAATTTGGCAGCCGGGCTCTGCCACAGAGAGATACAGAGTGTTGCCCCCTTGCCAAGCAATGCTATAGCTGAGCATGAATGTCTGTGTGGCAGCGAATGCAGTTCCAAGGGACAGTGAAAACCAGCTAGAGCTTTCAGTGCTGGCAGCTTTCCTGTGGGCGCAATCTCTGGACGTTTCCAATTTGGCAGCCGGGCTCTGCCAGAGAGAGATACAGAGTGTTGCCCCATTACGAAGCAATGCTTTAGCAGAGCGCGAATGTCTGTGTGGCAGCGAATGCAGTTCCAAGGGACAGTGAAAACCAGCTAGAGCTTTCAGGGCTGGCAGCTTTCCTGTGGGCGCAATCTCTGGACGTTTCCAATTTGGCAGCCGGGCTCTGCCAGAGAGAGATACAGAGTGTTGCCCCATTACGAAGCAATGCTTTAGCAGAGCGCGAATGTCTGTGTGGCAGCGAATGCAGTTCCAAGGGACAGTGAAAACCAGCTAGAGCTTTCAGTGCTGGCAGCTTTCCTGTGGGCGCAATCTCTGGACGTTTCCAATTTGGCAGCCGGGCTCTGCCAGAGAGAGATACAGAGTGTTGCCCCATTACGAAGCAATGCTTTAGCAGAGCGCGAATGTCTGTGTGGCAGCGAATGCAGTTCCAAGGGACAGTGAAAACCAGCTAGAGCTTTCAGTGCTGGCAGCTTTCCTGTGGGTGCAATGTCTGGACGTTTCCAATTTGGCAGCCGGGCTCTGCCAGAGAGAGATACAGAGTGTTGCCCCATTACGAAGCAATGCTTTAGCAGAGCGCGAATGTCTGTGTGGCAGCGAATGCAGTTCCAAGGGACAGTGAAAACCAGCTAGAGCTTTCAGTGCTGGCAGCTTTCCTGTGGGCGCAATCTCTGGACGTTTCCAATTTGGCAGCCGGGCTCTGCCACAGAGAGATAAAGAATGTTGCCCCCTTACCAAGCAATGCTATAGCTGAGCGCGAATGTCTGTGTGGCAGCGAATGCAGTTCCAAGGGACAGTGAAAACCAGCTAGAGCTTTCAGTGCTGGCAGCTTTCCTGTGGGCGCAATCTCTGGACGTTTCCAATTTGGCAGCCGGGCTCTGCCAGAGAGAGATACAGAGTGTTGCCCCATTACGAAGCAATGCTTTAGCAGAGCGCGAATGTCTGTGTGGCAGCGAATGCAGTTCCAAGGGACAGTGAAAACCAGCTAGAGCTTTCAGTGCTGGCAGCTTTCCTGTGGGTGCAATGTCTGGACGTTTCCAATTTGGCAGCCGGGCTCTGCCAGAGAGAGATACAGAGTGTTGCCCCATTACGAAGCAATGCTTTAGCAGAGCGCGAATGTCTGTGTGGCAGCGAATGCAGTTCCAAGGGACAGTGAAAACCAGCTAGAGCTTTCAGTGCTGGCAGCTTTCCTGTGGGCACAATCTCTGGACGTTTCCAATTTGGCAGCCGGGCTCTGCCAGAGAGAGATACAGAGTGTTGCCCCATTACGAAGCAATGCTTTAGCAGAGCGCGAATGTCTGTGTGGCAGCGAATGCAGTTCCAAGGGACAGTGAAAACCAGCTAGAGCTTTCAGTGCTGGCAGCTTTCCTGTGGGCGCAATGTCTGGACGTTTCCAATTTGGCAGCCGGGCTCTGCCAGAGAGAGATACAGAGTGTTGCCCCATTACGAAGCAATGCTTTAGCAGAGCGCGAATGTCTGTGTGGCAGCGAATGCAGTTCCAAGGGACAGTGAAAACCAGCTAGAGCTTTCAGTGCTGGCAGCTTTCCTGTGGGCGCAATCTCTGGACGTTTCCAATTTGGCAGCCGGGCTCTGCCACAGAGAGATAAAGAATGTTGCCCCCTTACCAAGCAATGCTATAGCTGAGCGCGAATGTCTGTGTGGCAGCGAATGCAGTTCCAAGGGACAGTGAAAACCAGCTAGAGCTTTCAGTGCTGGCAGCTTTCCTGTGGGCGCAATCTCTGGACGTTTCCAATTTGGCAGCCGGGCTCTGCCAGAGAGAGATACAGAGTGTTGCCCCATTACGAAGCAATGCTTTAGCAGAGCGCGAATGTCTGTGTGGCAGCGAATGCAGTTCCAAGGGACAGTGAAAACCAGCTAGAGCTTTCAGTGCTGGCAGCTTTCCTGTGGGCGCAATCTCTGGACGTTTCCAATTTGGCAGCCGGGCTCTGCCACAGAGAGATAAAGAATGTTGCCCCCTTACCAAGCAATGCTATAGCTGAGCACGAATGTCTGTGTGGCAGCGAATGCAGTTCCAAGGGACAGTGAAAACCAGCTAGAGCTTTCAGTGCTGGCAGCTTTCCTGTGGGCGCAATGTCTGGACGTTTCCAATTTGGCAGCCGGTCTCTGCCAGAGAGAGATACAGAGTGTTGCCCCATTACGAAGCAATGCTTTAGCAGAGCGCGAATGTCTGTGTGGCAGCGAATGCAGTTCCAAGGGACAGTGAAAACCAGCTAGAGCTTTCAGGGCTGACAGCTTTCCTGTGGGCGCAATCTCTGGACGTTTCCAATTTGGCAGCCGGGCTCTGCCAGAGAGAGATACAGAGTGTTGCCCCCTTACCAAGCAATGCTTTAGCAGAGCGCGAATGTCTGTGTGGCAGCGAATGCAGTTCCAAGGGACAGTGAAAACCAGCTAGAGCTTTCAGGGCTGGCAGCTTTCCTGTGGGCGCAATCTCTGGACGTTTCCAATTTGGCAGCCGGGCTCTGCCAGAGAGAGATACAGAGTGTTGCCCCATTACGAAGCAACGCTTTAGCAGAGCGCGAATGTCTGTGTGGTAGCGAATGCAGTTCCAAGGGACAGTGAAAACCAGCTAGAGCTTTCAGTGCTGGCAGCTTTCCTGTGGGCGCAATCTCTGGACGTTTCCAATTTGGCAGCCGGGCTCTGCCACAGAGAGATAAAGAATGTTGCCCCCTTACCAAGCAATGCTATAGCTGAGCACGAATGTCTGTGTGGCAGCGAATGCAGTTCCAAGGGACAGTGAAAACCAGCTAGAGCTTTCAGTGCTGGCAGCTTTCCTGTGGGCGCAATCTCTGGACGTTTCCAATTTGGCAGCCGGGCTCTGCCAGAGAGAGATACAGAGTGTTGCCCCATTACGAAGCAATGCTTTAGCAGAGCGCGAATGTCTGTGTGGCAGCGAATGCAGTTCCAAGGGACAGTGAAAACCAGCTAGAGCTTTCAGTGCTGGCAGCTTTCCTGTGGGTGCAATCTCTGGACGTTTCCAATTTGGCAGCCGGGCTCTGCCAGAGAGAGATACAGAGTGTTGCCCCATTAGGAAGCAATGCTTTAGCAGAGCGCGAATGTCTGTGTGGCAGCGAATGCAGTTCCAAGGGACAGTGAAAACCAGCTAGAGCTTTCAGTGCTGGCAGCTTTCCTGTGGGCGCAATGTCTGGACGTTTCCAATTTGGCAGCCGGGCTCTGCCAGAGAGAGATACAGAGTGTTGCCCCATTACGAAGCAATGCTTTAGCAGAGCGCGAATGTCTGTGTGGCAGCGAATGCAGTTCCAAGGGACAGTGAAAACCAGCTAGAGCTTTCAGTGCTGGCAGCTTTCCTGTGGGCGCAATCTCTGGACGTTTCCAATTTGGCAGCCGGGCTCTGCCACAGAGAGATAAAGAATGTTGCCCCCTTACCAAGCAATGCTATAGCTGAGCACGAATGTCTGTGTGGCAGCGAATGCAGTTCCAAGGGACAGTGAAAACCAGCTAGAGCTTTCAGTGCTGGCAGCTTTCCTGTGGGCGCAATCTCTGGACGTTTCCAATTTGGCAGCCGGGCTCTGCCAGAGAGAGATACAGAGTGTTGCCCCATTACGAAGCAATGCTTTAGCAGAGCGCGAATGTCTGTGTGGCAGCGAATGCAGTTCCAAGGGACAGTGAAAACCAGCTAGAGCTTTCAGGGCTGGCAGCTTTCCTGTGAGCGCAATCTCTGGACGTTTCCGATTTGGCAGCCGGGCTCTGCCAGAGAGAGATACAGAGTGTTGCCCCATTACGAAGCAATGCTTTAGCAGAGCGCGAATGTCTGTGTGGCAGCGAATGCAGTTCCAAGGGACAGTGAAAACCAGCTAGAGCTTTCAGTGCTGGCAGCTTTCCTGTGGGCGCAATCTCTGGACGTTTCCAATTTGGCAGCCGGGCTCTGCCAGAGAGAGATACAGAGTGTTGCCCCATTACGAAGCAATGCTTTAGCAGAGCGCGAATGTCTGTGTGGCAGCGAATGCAGTTCCAAGGGACAGTGAAAACCAGCTAGAGCTTTCAGTGCTGGCAGCTTTCCTGTGGGCGCAATCTCTGGACGTTTCCAATTTGGCAGCCGGGCTCTGCCAGAGAGAGATAAAGAATGTTGCCCCATTACCAAGCAATGCTATATCTGAGCACGAATGTCTGTGTGGCAGCGAATGCAGTTCCAAGGGACAGTGAAAACCAGCTAGAGCTTTCAGTGCTGGCAGCTTTCCTGTGGGCGCAATCTCTGGACGTTTCCAATTTGGCAGCCGGGCTCTGCCAGAGAGAGATACAGAGTGTTGCCCCATTAGGAAGCAATGCTTTAGCAGAGCGCGAATGTCTGTGTGGCAGCGAATGCAGTTCCAAGGGACAGTGAAAACCAGCTAGAGCTTTCAGTGCTGGCAGCTTTCCTGTGGGCGCAATCTCTGGACGTTTCCAATTTGGCAGCCGGGCTCTGCCAGAGAGAGATACAGAATGTTGCCCCATTACGAAGCAATGCTTTAGCAGAGCGCGAATGTCTGAGTGGCAGCGAATGCAGTTCCAAGGGACAGTGAAAACCAGCTAGAGCTTTCAGTGCTGGCAGCTTTCCTGTGGGCGCAATGTCTGGACGTTTCCAATTTGGCAGCCGGGCTCTGCCAGAGAGAGATACAGAGTGTTGCCCCATTAGGAAGCAATGCTTTAGCAGAGCGCGAATGTCTGTGTGGCAGCGAATGCAGTTCCAAGGGACAGTGAAAACCAGCTAGAGCTTTCAGTGCTGGCAGCTTTCCTGTGGGCGCAATCTCTGGACGTTTCCAATTTGGCAGCCGGGCTCTGCCACAGAGAGATACAGAGTGTTGCCCCCTTGCCAAGCAATGCTATAGCTGAGCATGAATGTCTGTGTGGCAGCGAATGCAGTTCCAAGGGACAGTGAAAACCAGCTAGAGCTTTCAGTGCTGGCAGCTTTCCTGTGGGCGCAATCTCTGGACGTTTCCAATTTGGCAGCCGGGCTCTGCCAGAGAGAGATACAGAGTGTTGCCCCATTACGAAGCAATGCTTTAGCAGAGCGCGAATGTCTGTGTGGCAGCGAATGCAGTTCCAAGGGACAGTGAAAACCAGCTAGAGCTTTCAGGGCTGGCAGCTTTCCTGTGGGCGCAATCTCTGGACGTTTCCAATTTGGCAGCCGGGCTCTGCCAGAGAGAGATACAGAGTGTTGCCCCATTACGAAGCAATGCTTTAGCAGAGCGCGAATGTCTGTGTGGCAGCGAATGCAGTTCCAAGGGACAGTGAAAACCAGCTAGAGCTTTCAGTGCTGGCAGCTTTCCTGTGGGCGCAATCTCTGGACGTTTCCAATTTGGCAGCCGGGCTCTGCCAGAGAGAGATACAGAGTGTTGCCCCATTACGAAGCAATGCTTTAGCAGAGCGCGAATGTCTGTGTGGCAGCGAATGCAGTTCCAAGGGACAGTGAAAACCAGCTAGAGCTTTCAGTGCTGGCAGCTTTCCTGTGGGCGCAATCTCTGGACGTTTCCAATTTGGCAGCCGGGCTCTGCCAGAGAGAGATACAGAGTGTTGCCCCATTACGAAGCAATGCTTTAGCAGAGCGCGAATGTCTGTGTGGCAGCGAATGCAGTTCCAAGGGACAGTGAAAACCAGCTAGAGCTTTCAGTGCTGGCAGCTTTCCTGTGGGCGCAATCTCTGGACGTTTCCAATTTGGCAGCCGGGCTCTGCCACAGAGAGATAAAGAATGTTGCCCCCTTACCAAGCAATGCTATAGCTGAGCACGAATGTCTGTGTGGCAGCGAATGCAGTTCCAAGGGACAGTGAAAACCAGCTACAGCTTTCAGTGCTGGCAGCTTTCCTGTGGGCGCAATGTCTGGACGTTTCCAATTTGGCAGCCGGGCTCTGCCAGAGAGAGATACAGAGTGTTGCCCCATTACGAAGCAATGCTTTAGCAGAGCGCGAATGTCTGTGTGGCAGCGAATGCAGTTCCAAGGGACAGTGAAAACCAGCTAGAGCTTTCAGGGCTGACAGCTTTCCTGTGGGCGCAATCTCTGGACGTTTCCAATTTGGCAGCCGGGCTCTGCCAGAGAGAGATACAGAGTGTTGCCCCCTTACCAAGCAATGCTTTAGCAGAGCGCGAATGTCTGTGTGGCAGCGAATGCAGTTCCAAGGGACAGTGAAAACCAGCTAGAGCTTTCAGTGCTGGCAGCTTTCCTGTGGGCGCAATCTCTGGACGTTTCCAATTTGGCAGCCGGGCTCTGCCAGAGAGAGATACAGAGTGTTGCCCCATTACGAAGCAACGCTTTAGCAGAGCGCGAATGTCTGTGTGGTAGCGAATGCAGTTCCAAGGGACAGTGAAAACCAGCTAGAGCTTTCAGTGCTGGCAGCTTTCCTGTGGGCGCAATCTCTGGACGTTTCCAATTTGGCAGCCGGGCTCTGCCACAGAGAGATAAAGAATGTTGCCCCCTTACCAAGCAATGCTATAGCTGAGCACGAATGTCTGTGTGGCAGCGAATGCAGTTCCAAGGGACAGTGAAAACCAGCTAGAGCTTTCAGTGCTGGCAGCTTTCCTGTGGGCGCAATCTCTGGACGTTTCCAATTTGGCAGCCGGGCTCTGCCAGAGAGAGATACAGAGTGTTGCCCCATTACGAAGCAATGCTTTAGCAGAGCGCGAATGTCTGTGTGGCAGCGAATGCAGTTCCAAGGGACAGTGAAAACCAGCTAGAGCTTTCAGTGCTGGCAGCTTTCCTGTGGGTGCAATCTCTGGACGTTTCCAATTTGGCAGCCGGGCTCTGCCAGAGAGAGATACAGAGTGTTGCCCCATTAGGAAGCAATGCTTTAGCAGAGCGCGAATGTCTGTGTGGCAGCGAATGCAGTTCCAAGGGACAGTGAAAACCAGCTAGAGCTTTCAGTGCTGGCAGCTTTCCTGTGGGCGCAATCTCTGGACGTTTCCAATTTGGCAGCCGGGCTCTGCCAGAGAGAGATACAGAGTGTTGCCCCATTACGAAGCAATGCTTTAGCAGAGCGCGAATGTCTGTGTGGCAGCGAATGCAGTTCCAAGGGACAGTGAAAACCAGCTAGAGCTTTCAGTGCTGGCAGCTTTCCTGTGGGCGCAATCTCTGGACGTTTCCAATTTGGCAGCCGGGCTCTGCCAGAGAGAGATACAGAATGTTGCCCCATTACGAAGCAATGCTTTAGCAGAGCGCGAATGTCTGTGTGGCAGCGAATGCAGTTCCAAGGGACAGTGAAAACCAGCTAGAACTTTCAGTGCTGGCAGCTTTCCTGTGGGCGCAATCTCTGGACATTTCCAATTTGGCAGCCGGGCTCTGCCAGAGAGAGATACAGAGTGTTGCCCCATTACGAAGCAATGCTTTAGCAGAGCGCGAATGTCTGTGTGGCAGCGAATGCAGTTCCAAGGGAATGTGAAAACCAGCTAGAGCTTTCAGTGCTGGCAGCTTTCCTGTGGGCGCAATCTCTGGACGTTTCCAATTTGGCAGCCGGGCTCTGCCAGAGAGAGATACAGAGTGTTGCCCCATTACGAAGCAATGCTTTAGCAGAGCGCGAATGTCTGTGTGGCAGCGAATGCAGTTCCAAGGGAATGTGAAAACCAGCTAGAGCTTTCAGTGCTGGCAGCTTTCCTGTGGGCGCAATCTCTGGACGTTTCCAATTTGGCAGCCGGGCTCTGCCAGAGAGAGATAAAGAATGTTGCCCCCTTACCAAGCAATGCTATAGCTGAGCACGAATGTCTGTGTGGCAGCGAATGCAGTTCCAAGGGACAGTGAAAACCAGCTAGAGCTTTCAGTGCTGGCAGCTTTCCTGTGGGCGCAATCTCTGGACGTTTCCAATTTGGCAGCCGGGCTCTGCCAGAGAGAGATACAGAGTGTTGCCCCATTAGGAAGCAATGCTTTAGCAGAGCGCGAATGTCTGTGTGGCAGCGAATGCAGTTCCAAGGGACAGTGAAAACCAGCTAGAGCTTTCAGTGCTGGCAGCTTTCCTGTGGGCGCAATGTCTGGACGTTTCCAATTTGGCAGCCGGGCTCTGCCAGAGAGAGATACAGAATGTTGCCCCATTACGAAGCAATGCTTTAGCAGAGCGCGAATGTCTGTGTGGCAGCGAATGCAGTTCCAAGGGACAGTGAAAACCAGCTAGAACTTTCAGTGCTGGCAGCTTTCCTGTGGGCGCAATCTCTGGACATTTCCAATTTGGCAGCCGGGCTCTGCCAGAGAGAGATACAGAGTGTTGCCCCATTAGGAAGCAATGCTTTAGCAGAGCGCGAATGTCTGTGTGGCAGCGAATGCAGTTCCAAGGGACAGTGAAAACCAGCTAGAGCTTTCAGTGCTGGCAGCTTTCCTGTGGGCGCAATCTCTGGACGTTTCCAATTTGGCAGCCGGGCTCTGCCAGAGAGAGATACAGAGTGTTGCCCCATTAGGAAGCAATGCTTTAGCAGAGCGCGAATGTCTGTGTGGCAGCGAATGCAGTTCCAAGGGACAGTGAAAACCAGCTAGAGCTTTCAGTGCTGGCAGCTTTCCTGTGGGCGCAATGTCTGGACGTTTCCAATTTGGCAGCCGGGCTCTGCCAGAGAGAGATACAGAGTGTTGCCCCATTACGAAGCAACGCTTTAGCAGAGCGCGAATGTCTGTGTGGCAGCGAATGCAGTTCCAAGGGACAGTGAAAACCAGCTAGAGCTTTCAGGGCTGGCAGCTTTCCTGTGGGCGCAATCTCTGGACGTTTCCAATTTGGCAGCCGGGCTCTGCCAGAGAGAGATACAGAGTGTTGCCCCATTACGAAGCAATGCTTTAGCAGAGCGCGAATGTCTGTGTGGCAGCGAATGCAGTTCCAAGGGACAGTGAAAACCAGCTAGAGCTTTCAGTGCTGGCAGCTTTCCTGTGGGCGCAATCTCTGGACGTTTCCAATTTGGCAGCCGGGCTCTGCCACAGAGAGATACAGAGTGTTGCCCCCTTGCCAAGCAATGCTATAGCTGAGCATGAATGTCTGTGTGGCAGCGAATGCAGTTCCAAGGGACAGTGAAAACCAGCTAGAGCTTTCAGTGCTGGCAGCTTTCCTGTGGGCGCAATCTCTGGACGTTTCCAATTTGGCAGCCGGGCTCTGCCAGAGAGAGATACAGAGTGTTGCCCCATTACGAAGCAATGCTTTAGCAGAGCGCGAATGTCTGTGTGGCAGCGAATGCAGTTCCAAGGGACAGTGAAAACCAGCTAGAGCTTTCAGGGCTGGCAGCTTTCCTGTGGGCGCAATCTCTGGACGTTTCCAATTTGGCAGCCGGGCTCTGCCAGAGAGAGATACAGAGTGTTGCCCCATTACGAAGCAATGCTTTAGCAGAGCGCGAATGTCTGTGTGGCAGCGAATGCAGTTCCAAGGGACAGTGAAAACCAGCTAGAGCTTTCAGGGCTGGCAGCTTTCCTGTGGGCGCAATCTCTGGACGTTTCCAATTTGGCAGCCGGGCTCTGCCAGAGAGAGATACAGAGTGTTGCCCCATTACGAAGCAATGCTTTAGCAGAGCGCGAATGTCTGTGTGGCAGCGAATGCAGTTCCAAGGGACAGTGAAAACCAGCTAGAGCTTTCAGTGCTGGCAGCTTTCCTGTGGGCGCAATGTCTGGACGTTTCCAATTTGGCAGCCGGGCTCTGCCAGAGAGAGATACAGAGTGTTGCCCCATTACGAAGCAATGCTTTAGCAGAGCGCGAATGTCTGTGTGGCAGCGAATGCAGTTCCAAGGGACAGTGAAAACCAGCTAGAGCTTTCAGTGCTGGCAGCTTTCCTGTGGGCGCAATCTCTGGACGTTTCCAATTTGGCAGCCGGGCTCTGCCAGAGAGAGATACAGAGTGTTGCCCCATTACGAAGCAATGCTTTAGCAGAGCGCGAATGTCTGTGTGGCAGCGAATGCAGTTCCAAGGGACAGTGAAAACCAGCTAGAGCTTTCAGTGCTGGCAGCTTTCCTGTGGGCGCAATGTCTGGACGTTTCCAATTTGGCAGCCGGGCTCTGCCAGAGAGAGATACAGAGTGTTGCCCCATTACGAAGCAATGCTTTAGCAGAGCGCGAATGTCTGTGTGGCAGCGAATGCAGTTCCAAGGGACAGTGAAAACCAGCTAGAGCTTTCAGTGCTGGCAGCTTTCCTGTGGGCGCAATCTCTGGACGTTTCCAATTTGGCAGCCGGGCTCTGCCACAGAGAGATAAAGAATGTTGCCCCCTTACCAAGCAATGCTATAGCTGAGCGCGAATGTCTGTGTGGCAGCGAATGCAGTTCCAAGGGACAGTGAAAACCAGCTAGAGCTTTCAGTGCTGGCAGCTTTCCTGTGGGCGCAATCTCTGCACGTTTCCAATTTGGCAGCCGGGCTCTGCCAGAGAGAGATACAGAGTGTTGCCCCATTACGAAGCAATGCTTTAGCAGAGCGCGAATGTCTGTGTGGCAGCGAATGCAGTTCCAAGGGACAGTGAAAACCAGCTAGAGCTTTCAGTGCTGGCAGCTTTCCTGTGGGCGCAATCTCTGGACGTTTCCAATTTGGCAGCCGGGCTCTGCCACAGAGAGATAAAGAATGTTGCCCCCTTACCAAGCAATGCTATAGCTGAGCACGAATGTCTGTGTGGCAGCGAATGCAGTTCCAAGGGACAGTGAAAACCAGCTAGAGCTTTCAGTGCTGGCAGCTTTCCTGTGGGCGCAATGTCTGGACGTTTCCAATTTGGCAGCCGGGCTCTGCCAGAGAGAGATACAGAGTGTTGCCCCATTACGAAGCAATGCTTTAGCAGAGCGCGAATGTCTGTGTGGCAGCGAATGCAGTTCCAAGGGACAGTGAAAACCAGCTAGAGCTTTCAGGGCTGACAGCTTTCCTGTGGGCGCAATCTCTGGACGTTTCCAATTTGGCAGCCGGGCTCTGCCAGAGAGAGATACAGAGTGTTGCCCCCTTACCAAGCAATGCTTTAGCAGAGCGCGAATGTCTGTGTGGCAGCGAATGCAGTTCCAAGGGACAGTGAAAACCAGCTAGAGCTTTCAGTGCTGGCAGCTTTCCTGTGGGCGCAATCTCTGGACGTTTCCAATTTGGCAGCCGGGCTCTGCCAGAGAGAGATACAGAGTGTTGCCCCATTACGAAGCAACGCTTTAGCAGAGCGCGAATGTCTGTGTGGCAGCGAATGCAGTTCCAAGGGACAGTGAAAACCAGCTAGAGCTTTCAGTGCTGGCAGCTTTCCTGTGGGCGCAATCTCTGGACGTTTCCAATTTGGCAGCCGGGCTCTGCCAGAGAGAGATAAAGAATGTTGCCCCCTTACCAAGCAATGCTATAGCTGAGCACGAATGTCTGTGTGGCAGCGAATGCAGTTCCAAGGGACAGTGAAAACCAGCTAGAGCTTTCAGTGCTGGCAGCTTTCCTGTGGGCGCAATCTCTGGACGTTTCCAATTTGGCAGCCGGGCTCTGCCAGAGAGAGATACAGAGTGTTGCCCCATTACGAAGCAATGCTTTAGCAGAGTGCGAATGTCTGTGTGGCAGCGAATGCAGTTCCAAGGGACAGTGAAAACCAGCTAGAGCTTTCAGTGCTGGCAGCTTTCCTGTGGGTGCAATCTCTGGACGTTTCCAATTTGGCAGCCGGGCTCTGCCAGAGAGAGATACAGAGTGTTGCCCCATTAGGAAGCAATGCTTTAGCAGAGCGCGAATGTCTGTGTGGCAGCGAATGCAGTTCCAAGGGACAGTGAAAACCAGCTAGAGCTTTCAGTGCTGGCAGCTTTCCTGTGGGCGCAATGTCTGGACGTTTCCAATTTGGCAGCCGGGCTCTGCCAGAGAGAGAGACAGAGTGTTGCCCCATTACGAAGCAATGCTTTAGCAGAGCGCGAATGTCTGTGTGGCAGCGAATGCAGTTCCAAGGGACAGTGAAAACCAGCTAGAGCTTTCAGTGCTGGCAGCTTTCCTGTGGGCGCAATCTCTGGACGTTTCCAATTTGGCAGCCGGGCTCTGCCAGAGAGAGATACAGAGTGTTGCCCCATTACGAAGCAATGCTTTAGCAGAGCGCGAATGTCTGTGTGGCAGCGAATGCAGTTCCAAGGGACAGTGAAAACCAGCTAGAGCTTTCAGTGCTGGCAGCTTTCCTGTGGGCGCAATCTCTGGACGTTTCCAATTTGGCAGCCGGGCTCTGCCACAGAGAGATAAAGAATGTTGCCCCCTTACCAAGCAATGCTATAGCTGAGCACGAATGTCTGTGTGGCAGCGAATGCAGTTCCAAGGGACAGTGAAAACCAGCTAGAGCTTTCAGTGCTGGCAGCTTTCCTGTGGGCGCAATCTCTGGACGTTTCCAATTTGGCAGCCGGGCTCTGCCAGAGAGAGATACAGAGTGTTGCCCCATTACGAAGCAATGCTTTAGCAGAGCGCGAATGTCTGTGTGGCAGCGAATGCAGTTCCAAGGGACAGTGAAAACCAGCTAGAGCTTTCAGTGCTGGCAGCTTTCCTGTGGGCGCAATCTCTGGACGTTTCCAATTTGGCAGCCGGGCTCTGCCAGAGAGAGATACAGAGTGTTGCCCCATTACGAAGCAATGCTTTAGCAGAGCGCGAATGTCTGTGTGGCAGCGAATGCAGTTCCAAGGGACAGTGAAAACCAGCTAGAGCTTTCAGTGCTGGCAGCTTTCCTGTGGGCGCAATCTCTGGACGTTTCCAATTTGGCAGCCGGGCTCTGCCAGAGAGAGATACAGAGTGTTGCCCCATTACGAAGCAATGCTTTAGCAGAGCGCGAATGTCTGTGTGGCAGCGAATGCAGTTCCAAGGGACAGTGAAAACCAGCTAGAGCTTTCAGGGCTGGCAGCTTTCCTGTGGGCGCAATCTCTGGACGTTTCCAATTTGGCAGCCGGGCTCTGCCAGAGAGAGATACAGAGTGTTGCCCCATTAGGAAGCAATGCTTTAGCAGAGCGCGAATGTCTGTGTGGCAGCGAATGCAGTTCCAAGGGACAGTGAAAACCAGCTAGAGCTTTCAGTGCTGGCAGCTTTCCTGTGGGCGCAATCTCTGGACGTTTCCAATTTGGCAGCCGGGCTCTGCCACAGAGAGATAAAGAATGTTGCCCCCTTACCAAGCAATGCTATAGCTGAGCACGAATGTCTGTGTGGCAGCGAATGCAGTTCCAAGGGACAGTGAAAACCAGCTAGAGCTTTCAGTGCTGGCAGCTTTCCTGTGGGCGCAATCTCTGGACGTTTCCAATTTGGCAGCCGGGCTCTGCCAGAGAGAGATACAGAGTGTTGCCCCATTACGAAGCAATGCTTTAGCAGAGCGCGAATGTCTGTGTGGCAGCGAATGCAGTTCCAAGGGACAGTGAAAACCAGCTAGAGCTTTCAGTGCTGGCAGCTTTCCTGTGGGCGCAATGTCTGGACGTTTCCAATTTGGCAGCCGGGCTCTGCCAGAGAGAGATACAGAGTGTTGCCCCATTACGAAGCAACGCTTTAGCAGAGCGCGAATGTCTGTGTGGTAGCGAATGCAGTTCCAAGGGACAGTGAAAACCAGCTAGAGCTTTCAGTGCTGGCAGCTTTCCTGTGGGCGCAATCTCTGGACGTTTCCAATTTGGCAGCCGGGCTCTGCCACAGAGAGATAAAGAATGTTGCCCCCTTACCAAGCAATGCTATAGCTGAGCACGAATGTCTGTGTGGCAGCGAATGCAGTTCCAAGGGACAGTGAAAACCAGCTAGAGCTTTCAGTGCTGGCAGCTTTCCTGTGGGCGCAATCTCTGGACGTTTCCAATTTGGCAGCCGGGCTCTGCCAGAGAGAGATACAGAGTGTTGCCCCATTACGAAGCAATGCTTTAGCAGAGCGCGAATGTCTGTGTGGCAGCGAATGCAGTTCCAAGGGACAGTGAAAACCAGCTAGAGCTTTCAGTGCTGGCAGCTTTCCTGTGGGCGCAATCTCTGGACGTTTCCAATTTGGCAGCCGGGCTCTGCCAGAGAGAGATACAGAGTGTTGCCCCATTACGAAGCAATGCTTTAGCAGAGCGCGAATGTCTGTGTGGCAGCGAATGCAGTTCCAAGGGACAGTGAAAACCAGCTAGAGCTTTCAGTGCTGGCAGCTTTCCTGTGGGCGCAATCTCTGGACGTTTCCAATTTGGCAGCCGGGCTCTGCCAGAGAGAGATACAGAGTGTTGCCCCATTACGAAGCAATGCTTTAGCAGAGCGCGAATGTCTGTGTGGCAGCGAATGCAGTTCCAAGGGACAGTGAAAACCAGCTAGAGCTTTCAGTGCTGGCAGCTTTCCTGTGGGCGCAATCTCTGGACGTTTCCAATTTGGCAGCCGGGCTCTGCCACAGAGAGATAAAGAATGTTGCCCCCTTACCAAGCAATGCTATAGCTGAGCACGAATGTCTGTGTGGCAGCGAATGCAGTTCCAAGGGACAGTGAAAACCAGCTAGAGCTTTCAGTGCTGGCAGCTTTCCTGTGGGCGCAATCTCTGGACGTTTCCAATTTGGCAGCCGGGCTCTGCCAGAGAGAGATACAGAGTGTTGCCCCATTACGAAGCAATGCTTTAGCAGAGCGCGAATGTCTGTGTGGCAGCGAATGCAGTTCCAAGGGACAGTGAAAACCAGCTAGAGCTTTCAGTGCTGGCAGCTTTCCTGTGGGCGCAATCTCTGGACGTTTCCAATTTGGCAGCCGGGCTCTGCCAGAGAGAGATACAGAGTGTTGCCCCATTACGAAGCAATGCTTTAGCAGAGCGCGAATGTCTGTGTGGCAGCGAATGCAGTTCCAAGGGACAGTGAAAACCAGCTAGAGCTTTCAGTGCTGGCAGCTTTCCTGTGGGCGCAATGTCTGGACGTTTCCAATTTGGCAGCCGGGCTCTGCCAGAGAGAGATACAGAGTGTTGCCCCATTACGAAGCAATGCTTTAGCAGAGCGCGAATGTCTGTGTGGCAGCGAATGCAGTTCCAAGGGACAGTGAAAACCAGCTAGAGCTTTCAGGGCTGGCAGCTTTCCTGTGGGCGCAATCTCTGGACGTTTCCAATTTGGCAGCCGGGCTCTGCCAGAGAGAGATACAGAGTGTTGCCCCATTACGAAGCAATGCTTTAGCAGAGCGCGAATGTCTGTGTGGCAGCGAATGCAGTTCCAAGGGACAGTGAAAACCAGCTAGAGCTTTCAGTGCTGGCAGCTTTCCTGTGGGCGCAATCTCTGGACGTTTCCAATTTGGCAGCCGGGCTCTGCCAGAGAGAGATAAAGAATGTTGCCCCCTTACCAAGCAATGCTATAGCTGAGCACGAATGTCTGTGTGGCAGCGAATGCAGTTCCAAGGGACAGTGAAAACCAGCTAGAGCTTTCAGTGCTGGCAGCTTTCCTGTGGGCGCAATCTCTGGACGTTTCCAATTTGGCAGCCGGGCTCTGCCAGAGAGAGATACAGAGTGTTGCCCCATTAGGAAGCAATGCTTTAGCAGAGCGCGAATGTCTGTGTGGCAGCGAATGCAGTTCCAAGGGACAGTGAAAACCAGCTAGAGCTTTCAGTGCTGGCAGCTTTCCTGTGGGCGCAATCTCTGGACGTTTCCAATTTGGCAGCCGGGCTCTGCCAGAGAGAGATACAGAGTGTTGCCCCATTACGAAGCAATGCTTTAGCAGAGCGCGAATGTCTGTGTGGCAGCGAATGCAGTTCCAAGGGACAGTGAAAACCAGCTAGAGCTTTCAGTGCTGGCAGCTTTCCTGTGGGCGCAATCTCTGGACGTTTCCAATTTGGCAGCCGGGCTCTGCCAGAGAGAGATAAAGAATGTTGCCCCCTTACCAAGCAATGCTATAGCTGAGCACGAATGTCTGTGTGGCAGCGAATGCAGTTCCAAGGGACAGTGAAAACCAGCTAGAGCTTTCAGTGCTGGCAGCTTTCCTGTGGGCGCAATCTCTGGACGTTTCCAATTTG
This sequence comes from Mycteria americana, assembly GCF_035582795.1. Classification (NCBI taxonomy): domain Eukaryota; kingdom Metazoa; phylum Chordata; class Aves; order Ciconiiformes; family Ciconiidae; genus Mycteria; species Mycteria americana. The sequence continues at coordinate 7,194,112 of NC_134386.1, forward strand.
GCAGCCGGGCTCTGCCAGAGAGAGATACAGAGTGTTGCCCCATTAGGAAGCAATGCTTTAGCAGAGCGCGAATGTCTGTGTGGCAGCGAATGCAGTTCCAAGGGACAGTGAAAACCAGCTAGAGCTTTCAGTGCTGGCAGCTTTCCTGTGGGCGCAATGTCTGGACGTTTCCAATTTGGCAGCCGGGCTCTGCCAGAGAGAGATACAGAATGTTGCCCCATTACGAAGCAATGCTTTAGCAGAGCGCGAATGTCTGTGTGGCAGCGAATGCAGTTCCAAGGGACAGTGAAAACCAGCTAGAACTTTCAGTGCTGGCAGCTTTCCTGTGGGCGCAATCTCTGGACATTTCCAATTTGGCAGCCGGGCTCTGCCAGAGAGAGATACAGAGTGTTGCCCCATTACGAAGCAATGCTTTAGCAGAGCGCGAATGTCTGAGTGGCAGCGAATGCAGTTCCAAGGGACAGTGAAAACCAGCTAGAGCTTTCAGTGCTGGCAGCTTTCCTGTGGGCGCAATGTCTGGACGTTTCCAATTTGGCAGCCGGGCTCTGCCAGAGAGAGATACAGAGTGTTGCCCCATTAGGAAGCAATGCTTTAGCAGAGCGCGAATGTCTGTGTGGCAGCGAATGCAGTTCCAAGGGACAGTGAAAACCAGCTAGAGCTTTCAGTGCTGGCAGCTTTCCTGTGGGCGCAATGTCTGGACGTTTCCAATTTGGCAGCCGGGCTCTGCCAGAGAGAGATACAGAGTGTTGCCCCATTACGAAGCAACGCTTTAGCAGAGCGCGAATGTCTGTGTGGCAGCGAATGCAGTTCCAAGGGACAGTGAAAACCAGCTAGAGCTTTCAGTGCTGGCAGCTTTCCTGTGGGCGCAATCTCTGGACGTTTCCAATTTGGCAGCCGGGCTCTGCCAGAGAGAGATACAGAGTGTTGCCCCATTACGAAGCAATGCTTTAGCAGAGCGCGAATGTCTGTGTGGCAGCGAATGCAGTTCCAAGGGACAGTGAAAACCAGCTAGAGCTTTCAGTGCTGGCAGCTTTCCTGTGGGCGCAATCTCTGGACGTTTCCAATTTGGCAGCCGGGCTCTGCCACAGAGAGATACAGAGTGTTGCCCCCATGCCAAGCAATGCTATAGCTGAGCATGAATGTCTGTGTGGCAGCGAATGCAGTTCCAAGGGACAGTGAAAACCAGCTAGAGCTTTCAGTGCTGGCAGCTTTCCTGTGGGCGCAATCTCTGGACGTTTCCAATTTGGCAGCCGGGCTCTGCCAGAGAGAGATACAGAGTGTTGCCCCATTACGAAGCAATGCTTTAGCAGAGCGCGAATGTCTGTGTGGCAGCGAATGCAGTTCCAAGGGACAGTGAAAACCAGCTAGAGCTTTCAGGGCTGGCAGCTTTCCTGTGGGCGCAATCTCTGGACGTTTCCAATTTGGCAGCCGGGCTCTGCCAGAGAGAGATACAGAGTGTTGCCCCATTACGAAGCAATGCTTTAGCAGAGCGCGAATGTCTGTGTGGCAGCGAATGCAGTTCCAAGGGACAGTGAAAACCAGCTAGAGCTTTCAGTGCTGGCAGCTTTCCTGTGGGCGCAATCTCTGGACGTTTCCAATTTGGCAGCCGGGCTCTGCCAGAGAGAGATACAGAGTGTTGCCCCATTACGAAGCAATGCTTTAGCAGAGCGCGAATGTCTGTGTGGCAGCGAATGCAGTTCCAAGGGACAGTGAAAACCAGCTAGAGCTTTCAGTGCTGGCAGCTTTCCTGTGGGCGCAATGTCTGGACGTTTCCAATTTGGCAGCCGGGCTCTGCCAGAGAGAGATACAGAGTGTTGCCCCATTAGGAAGCAATGCTTTAGCAGAGCGCGAATGTCTGTGTGGCAGCGAATGCAGTTCCAAGGGACAGTGAAAACCAGCTAGAGCTTTCAGTGCTGGCAGCTTTCCTGTGGGCGCAATGTCTGGACGTTTCCAATTTGGCAGCCGGGCTCTGCCAGAGAGAGATACAGAGTGTTGCCCCATTACGAAGCAATGCTTTAGCAGAGCGCGAATGTCTGTGTGGCAGCGAATGCAGTTCCAAGGGACAGTGAAAACCAGCTAGAGCTTTCAGTGCTGGCAGCTTTCCTGTGGGCGCAATCTCTGGACGTTTCCAATTTGGCAGCCGGGCTCTGCCACAGAGAGATAAAGAATGTTGCCCCCTTACCAAGCAATGCTATAGCTGAGCGCGAATGTCTGTGTGGCAGCGAATGCAGTTCCAAGGGACAGTGAAAACCAGCTAGAGCTTTCAGTGCTGGCAGCTTTCCTGTGGGCGCAATCTCTGGACGTTTCCAATTTGGCAGCCGGGCTCTGCCAGAGAGAGATACAGAGTGTTGCCCCATTACGAAGCAATGCTTTAGCAGAGCGCGAATGTCTGTGTGGCAGCGAATGCAGTTCCAAGGGACAGTGAAAACCAGCTAGAGCTTTCAGTGCTGGCAGCTTTCCTGTGGGCGCAATCTCTGGACGTTTCCAATTTGGCAGCCGGGCTCTGCCAGAGAGAGATAAAGAATGTTGCCCCCTTACCAAGCAATGCTATAGCTGAGCACGAATGTCTGTGTGGCAGCGAATGCAGTTCCAAGGGACAGTGAAAACCAGCTAGAGCTTTCAGTGCTGGCAGCTTTCCTGTGGGCGCAATGTCTGGACGTTTCCAATTTGGCAGCCGGGCTCTGCCAGAGAGAGATACAGAGTGTTGCCCCATTACGAAGCAATGCTTTAGCAGAGCGCGAATGTCTGTGTGGCAGCGAATGCAGTTCCAAGGGACAGTGAAAACCAGCTAGAGCTTTCAGGGCTGACAGCTTTCCTGTGGGCGCAATCTCTGGACGTTTCCAATTTGGCAGCCGGGCTCTGCCAGAGAGAGATACAGAGTGTTGCCCCCTTACCAAGCAATGCTTTAGCAGAGCGCGAATGTCTGTGTGGCAGCGAATGCAGTTCCAAGGGACAGTGAAAACCAGCTAGAGCTTTCAGTGCTGGCAGCTTTCCTGTGGGCGCAATCTCTGGACGTTTCCAATTTGGCAGCCGGGCTCTGCCACAGAGAGATACAGAGTGTTGCCCCATTACGAAGCAACGCTTTAGCAGAGCGCGAATGTCTGTGTGGTAGCGAATGCAGTTCCAAGGGAGAGTGAAAACCAGCTAGAGCTTTCAGTGCTGGCAGCTTTCCTGTGGGCGCAATCTCTGGACGTTTCCAATTTGGCAGCCGGGCTCTGCCACAGAGAGATAAAGAATGTTGCCCCCTTACCAAGCAATGCTATAGCTGAGCACGAATGTCTGTGTGGCAGCGAATGCAGTTCCAAGGGACAGTGAAAACCAGCTAGAGCTTTCAGTGCTGGCAGCTTTCCTGTGGGCGCAATCTCTGGACGTTTCCAATTTGGCAGCCGGGCTCTGCCAGAGAGAGATACAGAGTGTTGCCCCATTACGAAGCAATGCTTTAGCAGAGCGCGAATGTCTGTGTGGCAGCGAATGCAGTTCCAAGGGACAGTGAAAACCAGCTAGAGCTTTCAGTGCTGGCAGCTTTCCTGTGGGTGCAATCTCTGGACGTTTCCAATTTGGCAGCCGGGCTCTGCCAGAGAGAGATACAGAGTGTTGCCCCATTAGGAAGCAATGCTTTAGCAGAGCGCGAATGTCTGTGTGGCAGCGAATGCAGTTCCAAGGGACAGTGAAAACCAGCTAGAGCTTTCAGTGCTGGCAGCTTTCCTGTGGGCGCAATCTCTGGACGTTTCCAATTTGGCAGCCGGGCTCTGCCAGAGAGAGATACAGAGTGTTGCCCCATTACGAAGCAATGCTTTAGCAGAGCGCGAATGTCTGTGTGGCAGCGAATGCAGTTCCAAGGGACAGTGAAAACCAGCTAGAGCTTTCAGTGCTGGCAGCTTTCCTGTGGGCGCAATCTCTGGACGTTTCCAATTTGGCAGCCGGGCTCTGCCAGAGAGAGATACAGAGTGTTGCCCCATTAGGAAGCAATGCTTTAGCAGAGTGCGAATGTCTGTGTGGCAGCGAATGCAGTTCCAAGGGACAGTGAAAACCAGCTAGAGCTTTCAGTGCTGGCAGCTTTCCTGTGGGCGCAATCTCTGGACGTTTCCAATTTGGCAGCCGGGCTCTGCCACAGAGAGATAAAGAATGTTGCCCCCTTACCAAGCAATGCTATAGCTGAGCACGAATGTCTGTGTGGCAGCGAATGCAGTTCCAAGGGACAGTGAAAACCAGCTAGAGCTTTCAGTGCTGGCAGCTTTCCTGTGGGCGCAATCTCTGGACGTTTCCAATTTGGCAGCCGGGCTCTGCCAGAGAGAGATACAGAGTGTTGCCCCATTACGAAGCAATGCTTTAGCAGAGCGCGAATGTCTGTGTGGCAGCGAATGCAGTTCCAAGGGACAGTGAAAACCAGCTAGAGCTTTCAGGGCTGGCAGCTTTCCTGTGGGCGCAATCTCTGGACGTTTCCAATTTGGCAGCCGGGCTCTGCCAGAGAGAGATACAGAGTGTTGCCCCATTACGAAGCAATGCTTTAGCAGAGCGCGAATGTCTGTGTGGCAGCGAATGCAGTTCCAAGGGACAGTGAAAACCAGCTAGAGCTTTCAGTGCTGGCAGCTTTCCTGTGGGCGCAATCTCTGGACGTTTCCAATTTGGCAGCCGGGCTCTGCCACAGAGAGATAAAGAATGTTGCCCCCTTACCAAGCAATGCTATAGCTGAGCACGAATGTCTGTGTGGCAGCGAATGCAGTTCCAAGGGACAGTGAAAACCAGCTAGAGCTTTCAGTGCTGGCAGCTTTCCTGTGGGCGCAATGTCTGGACGTTTCCAATTTGGCAGCCGCGCTCTGCCAGAGAGAGATACAGAGTGTTGCCCCATTACGAAGCAATGCTTTAGCAGAGCGCGAATGTCTGTGTGGCAGCGAATGCAGTTCCAAGGGACAGTGAAAACCAGCTAGAGCTTTCAGTGCTGGCAGCTTTCCTGTGGGCGCAATCTCTGGACGTTTCCAATTTGGCAGCCGGGCTCTGCCAGAGAGAGATACAGAGTGTTGCCCCATTACGAAGCAATGCTTTAGCAGAGCGCGAATGTCTGTGTGGCAGCGAATGCAGTTCCAAGGGACAGTGAAAACCAGCTAGAGCTTTCAGTGCTGGCAGCTTTCCTGTGGGCGCAATCTCTGGACGTTTCCAATTTGGCAGCCGGGCTCTGCCAGAGAGAGATACAGAGTGTTGCCCCATTAGGAAGCAATGCTTTAGCAGAGTGCGAATGTCTGTGTGGCAGCGAATGCAGTTCCAAGGGACAGTGAAAACCAGCTAGAGCTTTCAGTGCTGGCAGCTTTCCTGTGGGCGCAATCTCTGGACGTTTCCAATTTGGCAGCCGGGCTCTGCCACAGAGAGATAAAGAATGTTGCCCCCTTACCAAGCAATGCTATAGCTGAGCACGAATGTCTGTGTGGCAGCGAATGCAGTTCCAAGGGACAGTGAAAACCAGCTAGAGCTTTCAGTGCTGGCAGCTTTCCTGTGGGCGCAATCTCTGGACGTTTCCAATTTGGCAGCCGGGCTCTGCCAGAGAGAGATACAGAGTGTTGCCCCATTACGAAGCAATGCTTTAGCAGAGCGCGAATGTCTGTGTGGCAGCGAATGCAGTTCCAAGGGACAGTGAAAACCAGCTAGAGCTTTCAGGGCTGGCAGCTTTCCTGTGGGCGCAATCTCTGGACGTTTCCAATTTGGCAGCCGGGCTCTGCCAGAGAGAGATACAGAGTGTTGCCCCATTACGAAGCAATGCTTTAGCAGAGCGCGAATGTCTGTGTGGCAGCGAATGCAGTTCCAAGGGACAGTGAAAACCAGCTAGAGCTTTCAGTGCTGGCAGCTTTCCTGTGGGCGCAATCTCTGGACGTTTCCAATTTGGCAGCCGGGCTCTGCCACAGAGAGATAAAGAATGTTGCCCCCTTACCAAGCAATGCTATAGCTGAGCACGAATGTCTGTGTGGCAGCGAATGCAGTTCCAAGGGACAGTGAAAACCAGCTAGAGCTTTCAGTGCTGGCAGCTTTCCTGTGGGCGCAATCTCTGGACGTTTCCAATTTGGCAGCCGCGCTCTGCCAGAGAGAGATACAGAGTGTTGCCCCATTACGAAGCAATGCTTTAGCAGAGCGCGAATGTCTGTGTGGCAGCGAATGCAGTTCCAAGGGACAGTGAAAACCAGCTAGAGCTTTCAGTGCTGGCAGCTTTCCTGTGGGCGCAATCTCTGGACGTTTCCAATTTGGCAGCCGGGCTCTGCCAGAGAGAGATACAGAGTGTTGCCCCCTTACCAAGCAATGCTTTAGCAGAGCGCGAATGTCTGTGTGGCAGCGAATGCAGTTCCAAGGGACAGTGAAAACCAGCTAGAGCTTTCAGTGCTGGCAGCTTTCCTGTGGGCGCAATCTCTGGACGTTTCCAATTTGGCAGCCGGGCTCTGCCAGAGAGAGATACAGAGTGTTGCCCCATTACGAAGCAACGCTTTAGCAGAGCGCGAATGTCTGTGTGGTAGCGAATGCAGTTCCAAGGGACAGTGAAAACCAGCTAGAGCTTTCAGTGCTGGCAGCTTTCCTGTGGGCGCAATCTCTGGACGTTTCCAGTTTGGCAGCCGGGCTCTGCCACAGAGAGATAAAGAATGTTGCCCCCTTACCAAGCAATGCTATAGCTGAGCACGAATGTCTGTGTGGCAGCGAATGCAGTTCCAAGGGACAGTGAAAACCAGCTAGAGCTTTCAGTGCTGGCAGCTTTCCTGTGGGCGCAATGTCTGGACGTTTCCAATTTGGCAGCCGGGCTCTGCCAGAGAGAGATACAGAGTGTTGCCCCATTACGAAGCAATGCTTTAGCAGAGCGCGAATGTCTGTGTGGCAGCGAATGCAGTTCCAAGGGACAGTGAAAACCAGCTAGAGCTTTCAGTGCTGGCAGCTTTCCTGTGGGTGCAATCTCTGGACGTTTCCAATTTGGCAGCCGGGCTCTGCCAGAGAGAGATACAGAGTGTTGCCCCATTAGGAAGCAATGCTTTAGCAGAGCGCGAATGTCTGTGTGGCAGCGAATGCAGTTCCAAGGGACAGTGAAAACCAGCTAGAGCTTTCAGTGCTGGCAGCTTTCCTGTGGGCGCAATCTCTGGACGTTTCCAATTTGGCAGCCGGGCTCTGCCAGAGAGAGATACAGAGTGTTGCCCCATTACGAAGCAATGCTTTAGCAGAGCGCGAATGTCTGTGTGGCAGCGAATGCAGTTCCAAGGGACAGTGAAAACCAGCTAGAGCTTTCAGTGCTGGCAGCTTTCCTGTGGGCGCAATCTCTGGACGTTTCCAATTTGGCAGCCGGGCTCTGCCAGAGAGAGATACAGAGTGTTGCCCCATTACGAAGCAATGCTTTAGCAGAGCGCGAATGTCTGTGTGGCAGCGAATGCAGTTCCAAGGGACAGTGAAAACCAGCTAGAGCTTTCAGTGCTGGCAGCTTTCCTGTGGGCGCAATCTCTGGACGTTTCCAATTTGGCAGCCGGGCTCTGCCACAGAGAGATAAAGAATGTTGCCCCCTTACCAAGCAATGCTATAGCTGAGCACGAATGTCTGTGTGGCAGCGAATGCAGTTCCAAGGGACAGTGAAAACCAGCTAGAGCTTTCAGTGCTGGCAGCTTTCCTGTGGGCGCAATGTCTGGACGTTTCCAATTTGGCAGCCGGGCTCTGCCAGAGAGAGATACAGAGTGTTGCCCCATTACGAAGCAATGCTTTAGCAGAGCGCGAATGTCTGTGTGGCAGCGAATGCAGTTCCAAGGGACAGTGAAAACCAGCTAGAGCTTTCAGGGCTGGCAGCTTTCCTGTGGGCGCAATGTCTGGACGTTTCCAATTTGGCAGCCGGGCTCTGCCAGAGAGAGATACAGAGTGTTGCCCCATTAGGAAGCAATGCTTTAGCAGAGCGCGAATGTCTGTGTGGCAGCGAATGCAGTTCCAAGGGACAGTGAAAACCAGCTAGAGCTTTCAGTGCTGGCAGCTTTCCTGTGGGCGCAATGTCTGGACGTTTCCAATTTGGCAGCCGGGCTCTGCCAGAGAGAGATACAGAGTGTTGCCCCATTACGAAGCAACGCTTTAGCAGAGCGCGAATGTCTGTGTGGCAGCGAATGCAGTTCCAAGGGACAGTGAAAACCAGCTAGAGCTTTCAGGGCTGGCAGCTTTCCTGTGGGCGCAATGTCTGGACGTTTCCAATTTGGCAGCCGGGCTCTGCCAGAGAGAGATACAGAGTGTTGCCCCATTACGAAGCAATGCTTTAGCAGAGCGCGAATGTCTGTGTGGCAGCGAATGCAGTTCCAAGGGACAGTGAAAACCAGCTAGAGCTTTCAGTGCTGGCAGCTTTCCTGTGGGCGCAATCTCTGGACGTTTCCAATTTGGCAGCCGGGCTCTGCCACAGAGAGATACAGAGTGTTGCCCCCTTGCCAAGCAATGCTATAGCTGAGCATGAATGTCTGTGTGGCAGCGAATGCAGTTCCAAGGGACAGTGAAAACCAGCTAGAGCTTTCAGTGCTGGCAGCTTTCCTGTGGGCGCAATCTCTGGACGTTTCCAATTTGGCAGCCGGGCTCTGCCAGAGAGAGATACAGAGTGTTGCCCCATTACGAAGCAATGCTTTAGCAGAGCGCGAATGTCTGTGTGGCAGCGAATGCAGTTCCAAGGGACAGTGAAAACCACCTAGAGCTTTCAGGGCTGGCAGCTTTCCTGTGGGCGCAATCTCTGGACGTTTCCAATTTGGCAGCCGGGCTCTGCCAGAGAGAGATACAGAGTGTTGCCCCATTACGAAGCAATGCTTTAGCAGAGCGCGAATGTCTGTGTGGCAGCGAATGCAGTTCCAAGGGACAGTGAAAACCAGCTAGAGCTTTCAGTGCTGGCAGCTTTCCTGTGGGCGCAATCTCTGGACGTTTCCAATTTGGCAGCCGGGCTCTGCCAGAGAGAGATACAGAGTGTTGCCCCATTACGAAGCAATGCTTTAGCAGAGCGCGAATGTCTGTGTGGCAGCGAATGCAGTTCCAAGGGACAGTGAAAACCAGCTAGAGCTTTCAGTGCTGGCAGCTTTCCTGTGGGCGCAATGTCTGGACGTTTCCAATTTGGCAGCCGGGCTCTGCCAGAGAGAGATACAGAGTGTTGCCCCATTACGAAGCAATGCTTTAGCAGAGCGCGAATGTCTGTGTGGCAGCGAATGCAGTTCCAAGGGACAGTGAAAACCAGCTAGAGCTTTCAGTGCTGGCAGCTTTCCTGTGGGCGCAATCTCTGGACGTTTCCAATTTGGCAGCCGGGCTCTGCCAGAGAGAGATACAGAGTGTTGCCCCATTACGAAGCAATGCTTTAGCAGAGCGCGAATGTCTGTGTGGCAGCGAATGCAGTTCCAAGGGACAGTGAAAACCAGCTAGAGCTTTCAGTGCTGGCAGCTTTCCTGTGGGCGCAATCTCTGGACGTTTCCAATTTGGCAGCCGGGCTCTGCCAGAGAGAGATACAGAGTGTTGCGCCATTACGAAGCAATGCTTTAGCAGAGCGCGAATGTCTGTGTGGCAGCGAATGCAGTTCCAAGGGACAGTGAAAACCAGCTAGAGCTTTCAGTGCTGGCAGCTTTCCTGTGGGCGCAATCTCTGGACGTTTCCAATTTGGCAGCCGGGCTCTGCCACAGAGAGATAAAGAATGTTGCCCCCTTACCAAGCAATGCTATAGCTGAGCGCGAATGTCTGTGTGGCAGCGAATGCAGTTCCAAGGGACAGTGAAAACCAGCTAGAGCTTTCAGTGCTGGCAGCTTTCCTGTGGGCGCAATCTCTGGACGTTTCCAATTTGGCAGCCGGGCTCTGCCAGAGAGAGATACAGAGCGTTGCCCCATTACGAAGCAATGCTTTAGCAGAGTGCGAATGTCTGTGTGGCAGCGAATGCAGTTCCAAGGGACAGTGAAAACCAGCTAGAGCTTTCAGTGCTGGCAGCTTTCCTGTGGGCGCAATCTCTGGACGTTTCCAATTTGGCAGCCGGGCTCTGCCACAGAGAGATAAAGAATGTTGCCCCCTTACCAAGCAATGCTATAGCTGAGCACGAATGTCTGTGTGGCAGCGAATGCAGTTCCAAGGGACAGTGAAAACCAGCTAGAGCTTTCAGTGCTGGCAGCTTTCCTGTGGGCGCAATCTCTGGACGTTTCCAATTTGGCAGCCGGGCTCTGCCAGAGAGAGATACAGAGTGTTGCCCCATTACGAAGCAATGCTTTAGCAGAGCGCGAATGTCTGTGTGGCAGCGAATGCAGTTCCAAGGGACAGTGAAAACCAGCTAGAGCTTTCAGTGCTGACAGCTTTCCTGTGGGCGCAATCTCTGGACGTTTCCAATTTGGCAGCCGGGCTCTGCCAGAGAGAGATACAGAGTGTTGCCCCCTTACCAAGCAATGCTTTAGCAGAGCGCGAATGTCTGTGTGGCAGCGAATGCAGTTCCAAGGGACAGTGAAAACCAGCTAGAGCTTTCAGTGCTGGCAGCTTTCCTGTGGGCGCAATCTCTGGACGTTTCCAATTTGGCAGCCGGGCTCTGCCACAGAGAGATAAAGAATGTTGCCCCCTTACGAAGCAATGCTATAGCTGAGCACGAATGTCTGTGTGGCAGCGAATGCAGTTCCAAGGGACAGTGAAAACCAGCTAGAGCTTTCAGTGCTGGCAGCTTTCCTGTGGGCGGAATCTCTGGACGTTTCCAATTTGGCAGCCGGGCTCTGCCAGAGAGAGATACAGAGTGTTGCCCCATTACGAAGCAATGCTTTAGCAGAGCGCGAATGTCTGTGTGGCAGCGAATGCAGTTCCAAGGGACAGTGAAAACCAGCTAGAGCTTTCAGGGCTGGCAGCTTTCCTGTGGGTGCAATCTCTGGACGTTTCCAATTTGGCAGCCGGGCTCTGCCAGAGAGAGATACAGAGTGTTGCCCCATTAGGAAGCAATGCTTTAGCAGAGCGCGAATGTCTGTGTGGCAGCGAATGCAGTTCCAAGGGACAGTGAAAACCAGCTAGAGCTTTCAGTGCTGGCAGCTTTCCTGTGGGCGCAATCTCTGGACGTTTCCAATTTGGCAGCCGGGCTCTGCCAGAGAGAGATACAGAGTGTTGCCCCATTACGAAGCAATGCTTTAGCAGAGCGCGAATGTCTGTGTGGCAGCGAATGCAGTTCCAAGGGACAGTGAAAACCAGCTAGAGCTTTCAGTGCTGGCAGCTTTCCTGTGGGCGCAATCTCTGGACGTTTCCAATTTGGCAGCCGGGCTCTGCCAGAGAGAGATACAGAGTGTTGCCCCATTAGGAAGCAATGCTTTAGCAGAGCGCGAATGTCTGTGTGGCAGCGAATGCAGTTCCAAGGGACAGTGAAAACCAGCTAGAGCTTTCAGTGCTGGCAGCTTTCCTGTGGGCGCAATCTCTGGACGTTTCCAATTTGGCAGCCGGGCTCTGCCACAGAGAGATAAAGAATGTTGCCCCCTTACCAAGCAATGCTATAGCTGAGCACGAATGTCTGTGTGGCAGCGAATGCAGTTCCAAGGGACAGTGAAAACCAGCTAGAGCTTTCAGTGCTGGCAGCTTTCCTGTGGGCGCAATGTCTGGACGTTTCCAATTTGGCAGCCGCGCTCTGCCAGAGAGAGATACAGAGTGTTGCCCCATTACGAAGCAATGCTTTAGCAGAGCGCGAATGTCTGTGTGGCAGCGAATGCAGTTCCAAGGGACAGTGAAAACCAGCTAGAGCTTTCAGGGCTGACAGCTTTCCTGTGGGCGCAATCTCTGGACGTTTCCAATTTGGCAGCCGGGCTCTGCCAGAGAGAGATACAGAGTGTTGCCCCCTTACCAAGCAATGCTTTAGCAGAGCGCGAATGTCTGTGTGGCAGCGAATGCAGTTCCAAGGGACAGTGAAAACCAGCTAGAGCTTTCAGTGCTGGCAGCTTTCCTGTGGGCGCAATCTCTGGACGTTTCCAATTTGGCAGCCGGGCTCTGCCAGAGAGAGATACAGAGTGTTGCCCCATTACGAAGCAACGCTTTAGCAGAGCGCGAATGTCTGTGTGGTAGCGAATGCAGTTCCAAGGGACAGTGAAAACCAGCTAGAGCTTTCAGTGCTGGCAGCTTTCCTGTGGGCGCAATCTCTGGACGTTTCCAATTTGGCAGCCGGGCTCTGCCACAGAGAGATAAAGAATGTTGCCCCCTTACCAAGCAATGCTATAGCTGAGCACGAATGTCTGTGTGTCAGCGAATGCAGTTCCAAGGGACAGTGAAAACCAGCTAGAGCTTTCAGTGCTGGCAGCTTTCCTGTGGGCGCAATCTCTGGACGTTTCCAATTTGGCAGCCGGGCTCTGCCAGAGAGAGATACAGAGTGTTGCCCCATTACGAAGCAATGCTTTAGCAGAGTGCGAATGTCTGTGTGGCAGCGAATGCAGTTCCAAGGGACAGTGAAAACCAGCTAGAGCTTTCAGTGCTGGCAGCTTTCCTGTGGGCGCAATCTCTGGACGTTTCCAATTTGGCAGCCGGGCTCTGCCAGAGAGAGATACAGAGTGTTGCCCCATTACGAAGCAATGCTTTAGCAGAGCGCGAATGTCTGTGTGGCAGCGAATGCAGTTCCAAGGGACAGTGAAAACCAGCTAGAGCTTTCAGTGCTGGCAGCTTTCCTGTGGGCGCAATCTCTGGACGTTTCCAATTTGGCAGCCGGGCTCTGCCACAGAGAGATAAAGAATGTTGCCCCCTTACCAAGCAATGCTATAGCTGAGCACGAATGTCTGTGTGGCAGCGAATGCAGTTCCAAGGGACAGTGAAAACCAGCTAGAGCTTTCAGTGCTGGCAGCTTTCCTGTGGGCGCAATGTCTGGACGTTTCCAATTTGGCAGCCGGGCTCTGCCAGAGAGAGATACAGAGTGTTGCCCCATTACGAAGCAATGCTTTAGCAGAGCGCGAATGTCTGTGTGGCAGCGAATGCAGTTCCAAGGGACAGTGAAAACCAGCTAGAGCTTTCAGGGCTGGCAGCTTTCCTGTGGGCGCAATGTCTGGACGTTTCCAATTTGGCAGCCGGGCTCTGCCAGAGAGAGATACAGAGTGTTGCCCCATTAGGAAGCAATGCTTTAGCAGAGCGCGAATGTCTGTGTGGCAGCGAATGCAGTTCCAAGGGACAGTGAAAACCAGCTAGAGCTTTCAGTGCTGGCAGCTTTCCTGTGGGCGCAATGTCTGGACGTTTCCAATTTGGCAGCCGGGCTCTGCCAGAGAGAGATACAGAGTGTTGCCCCATTACGAAGCAACGCTTTAGCAGAGCGCGAATGTCTGTGTGGCAGCGAATGCAGTTCCAAGGGACAGTGAAAACCAGCTAGAGCTTTCAGGGCTGGCAGCTTTCCTGTGGGCGCAATCTCTGGACGTTTCCAATTTGGCAGCCGGGCTCTGCCAGAGAGAGATACAGAGTGTTGCCCCATTACGAAGCAATGCTTTAGCAGAGCGCGAATGTCTGTGTGGCAGCGAATGCAGTTCCAAGGGACAGTGAAAACCAGCTAGAGCTTTCAGTGCTGGCAGCTTTCCTGTGGGCGCAATCTCTGGACGTTTCCAATTTGGCAGCCGGGCTCTGCCACAGAGAGATAAAGAATGTTGCCCCCTTACCAAGCAATGCTATAGCTGAGCACGAATGTCTGTGTGGCAGCGAATGCAGTTCCAAGGGACAGTGAAAACCAGCTAGAGCTTTCAGTGCTGGCAGCTTTCCTGTGGGCGCAATGTCTGGACGTTTCCAATTTGGCAGCCGGGCTCTGCCAGAGAGAGATACAGAGTGTTGCCCCATTACGAAGCAATGCTTTAGCAGAGCGCGAATGTCTGTGTGGCAGCGAATGCAGTTCCAAGGGACAGTGAAAACCAGCTAGAGCTTTCAGTGCTGGCAGCTTTCCTGTGGGCGCAATGTCTGGACGTTTCCAATTTGGCAGCCGGGCTCTGCCAGAGAGAGATACAGAGTGTTGCCCCATTAGGAAGCAATGCTTTAGCAGAGCGCGAATGTCTGTGTGGCAGCGAATGCAGTTCCAAGGGACAGTGAAAACCAGCTAGAGCTTTCAGTGCTGGCAGCTTTCCTGTGGGCGCAATCTCTGGACGTTTCCAATTTGGCAGCCGGGCTCTGCCAGAGAGAGATACAGAGTGTTGCCCCAATACGAAGCAATGCTTTAGCAGAGCGCGAATGTCTGTGTGGCAGCGAATGCAGTTCCAAGGGACAGTGAAAACCAGCTAGAGCTTTCAGTGCTGGCAGCTTTCCTGTGGGCGCAATCTCTGGACGTTTCCAATTTGGCAGCCGGGCTCTGCCAGAGAGAGATACAGAGTGTTGCCCCATTACGAAGCAATGCTTTAGCAGAGCGCGAATGTCTGTGTGGCAGCGAATGCAGTTCCAAGGGACAGTGAAAACCAGCTAGAGCTTTCAGTGCTGGCAGCTTTCCTGTGGGCGCAATCTCTGGACGTTTCCAATTTGGCAGCCGGGCTCTGCCAGAGAGAGATACAGAGTGTTGCCCCAATACGAAGCAATGCTTTAGCAGAGCGCGAATGTCTGTGTGGCAGCGAATGCAGTTCCAAGGGACAGTGAAAACCAGCTAGAGCTTTCAGTGCTGGCAGCTTTCCTGTGGGCGCAATCTCTGGACGTTTCCAATTTGGCAGCCGGGCTCTGCCAGAGAGAGATACAGAGTGTTGCCCCATTACGAAGCAATGCTTTAGCAGAGCGCGAATGTCTGTGTGGCAGCGAATGCAGTTCCAAGGGACAGTGAAAACCAGCTAGAGCTTTCAGTGCTGGCAGCTTTCCTGTGGGCGCAATCTCTGGACGTTTCCAATTTGGCAGCCGGGCTCTGCCAGAGAGAGATACAGAGTGTTGCCCCATTACGAAGCAATGCTTTAGCAGAGCGCGAATGTCTGTGTGGCAGCGAATGCAGTTCCAAGGGACAGTGAAAACCAGCTAGAGCTTTCAGTGCTGGCAGCTTTCCTGTGGGCGCAATCTCTGGACGTTTCCAATTTGGCAGCCGGGCTCTGCCACAGAGAGATAAAGAATGTTGCCCCCTTACCAAGCAATGCTATAGCTGAGCACGAATGTCTGTGTGGCAGCGAATGCAGTTCCAAGGGACAGTGAAAACCAGCTAGAGCTTTCAGTGCTGGCAGCTTTCCTGTGGGCGCAATGTCTGGACGTTTCCAATTTGGCAGCCGGGCTCTGCCAGAGAGAGATACAGAGTGTTGCCCCATTACGAAGCAATGCTTTAGCAGAGCGCGAATGTCTGTGTGGCAGCGAATGCAGTTCCAAGGGACAGTGAAAACCAGCTAGAGCTTTCAGGGCTGACAGCTTTCCTGTGGGCGCAATCTCTGGACGTTTCCAATTTGGCAGCCGGGCTCTGCCAGAGAGAGATACAGAGTGTTGCCCCCTTACCAAGCAATGCTTTAGCAGAGCGCGAATGTCTGTGTGGCAGCGAATGCAGTTCCAAGGGACAGTGAAAACCAGCTAGAGCTTTCAGTGCTGGCAGCTTTCCTGTGGGCGCAATCTCTGGACGTTTCCAATTTGGCAGCCGGGCTCTGCCAGAGAGAGATACAGAGTGTTGCCCCATTACGAAGCAACGCTTTAGCAGAGCGCGAATGTCTGTGTGGTAGCGAATGCAGTTCCAAGGGACAGTGAAAACCAGCTAGAGCTTTCAGTGCTGGCAGCTTTCCTGTGGGCGCAATCTCTGGACGTTTCCAATTTGGCAGCCGGGCTCTGCCAGAGAGAGATACAGAGTGTTGCCCCATTAGGAAGCAATGCTTTAGCAGAGCGCGAATGTCTGTGTGGCAGCGAATGCAGTTCCAAGGGACAGTGAAAACCAGCTAGAGCTTTCAGTGCTGGCAGCTTTCCTGTGGGCGCAATCTCTGGACGTTTCCAATTTGGCAGCCGGGCTCTGCCAGAGAGAGATACAGAGTGTTGCCCCATTACGAAGCAATGCTTTAGCAGAGCGCGAATGTCTGTGTGGCAGCGAATGCAGTTCCAAGGGACAGTGAAAACCAGCTAGAGCTTTCAGTGCTGGCAGCTTTCCTGTGGGCGCAATCTCTGGACGTTTCCAATTTGGCAGCCGGGCTCTGCCAGAGAGAGATACAGAGTGTTGCCCCATTACGAAGCAATGCTTTAGCAGAGCGCGAATGTCTGTGTGGCAGCGAATGCAGTTCCAAGGGACAGTGAAAACCAGCTAGAGCTTTCAGTGCTGGCAGCTTTCCTGTGGGCGCAATCTCTGGACGTTTCCAATTTGGCAGCCGGGCTCTGCCACAGAGAGATAAAGAATGTTGCCCCCTTACCAAGCAATGCTATAGCTGAGCACGAATGTCTGTGTGGCAGCGAATGCAGTTCCAAGGGACAGTGAAAACCAGCTAGAGCTTTCAGTGCTGGCAGCTTTCCTGTGGGCGCAATCTCTGGACGTTTCCAATTTGGCAGCCGGGCTCTGCCAGAGAGAGATACAGAGTGTTGCCCCATTACGAAGCAATGCTTTAGCAGAGCGCGAATGTCTGTGTGGCAGCGAATGCAGTTCCAAGGGACAGTGAAAACCAGCTAGAGCTTTCAGTGCTGGCAGCTTTCCTGTGGGCGCAATCTCTGGACGTTTCCAATTTGGCAGCCGGGCTCTGCCAGAGAGAGATACAGAGTGTTGCCCCATTACGAAGCAATGCTTTAGCAGTGCGCGAATGTCTGTGTGGCAGCGAATGCAGTTCCAAGGGACAGTGAAAACCAGCTAGAGCTTTCAGTGCTGGCAGCTTTCCTGTGGGCGCAATCTCTGGACGTTTCCAATTTGGCAGCCGGGCTCTGCCAGAGAGAGATAAAGAATGTTGCCCCCTTACCAAGCAATGCTATAGCTGAGCACGAATGTCTGTGTGGCAGCGAATGCAGTTCCAAGGGACAGTGAAAACCAGCTAGAGCTTTCAGTGCTGGCAGCTTTCCTGTGGGCGCAATCTCTGGACGTTTCCAATTTGGCAGCCGGGCTCTGCCAGAGAGAGATACAGAGTGTTGCCCCATTAGGAAGCAATGCTTTAGCAGAGCGCGAATGTCTGTGTGGCAGCGAATGCAGTTCCAAGGGACAGTGAAAACCAGCTAGAGCTTTCAGTGCTGGCAGCTTTCCTGTGGGCGCAATCTCTGGACGTTTCCAATTTGGCAGCCGGGCTCTGCCAGAGAGAGATACAGAATGTTGCCCCATTACGAAGCAATGCTTTAGCAGAGCGCGAATGTCTGTGTGGCAGCGAATGCAGTTCCAAGGGACAGTGAAAACCAGCTAGAACTTTCAGTGCTGGCAGCTTTCCTGTGGGCGCAATCTCTGGACATTTCCAATTTGGCAGCCGGGCTCTGCCAGAGAGAGATACAGAGTGTTGCCCCATTACGAAGCAATGCTTTAGCAGAGCGCGAATGTCTGTGTGGCAGCGAATGCAGTTCCAAGGGACAGTGAAAACCAGCTAGAGCTTTCAGTGCTGGCAGCTTTCCTGTGGGCGCAATCTCTGGACGTTTCCAATTTGGCAGCCGGGCTCTGCCAGAGAGAGATACAGAGTGTTGCCCCATTACGAAGCAATGCTTTAGCAGAGCGCGAATGTCTGTGTGGCAGCGAATGCAGTTCCAAGGGACAGTGAAAACCAGCTAGAGCTTTCAGTGCTGGCAGCTTTCCTGTGGGCGCAATCTCTGGACGTTTCCAATTTGGCAGCCGGGCTCTGCCAGAGAGAGATACAGAGTGTTGCCCCATTACGAAGCAATGCTTTAGCAGAGCGCGAATGTCTGTGTGGCAGCGAATGCAGTTCCAAGGGACAGTGAAAACCAGCTAGAGCTTTCAGTGCTGGCAGCTTTCCTGTGGGTGCAATCTCTGGACGTTTCCAATTTGGCAGCCGGGCTCTGCCAGAGAGAGATACAGAGTGTTGCCCCATTAGGAAGCAATGCTTTAGCAGAGCGCGAATGTCTGTGTGGCAGCGAATGCAGTTCCAAGGGACAGTGAAAACCAGCTAGAGCTTTCAGTGCTGGCAGCTTTCCTGTGGGCGCAATCTCTGGACGTTTCCAATTTGGCAGCCGGGCTCTGCCAGAGAGAGATACAGAGTGTTGCCCCATTACGAAGCAATGCTTTAGCAGAGCGCGAATGTCTGTGTGGCAGCGAATGCAGTTCCAAGGGACAGTGAAAACCAGCTAGAGCTTTCAGTGCTGGCAGCTTTCCTGTGGGCGCAATCTCTGGACGTTTCCAATTTGGCAGCCGGGCTCTGCCAGAGAGAGATACAGAGTGTTGCCCCATTACGAAGCAATGCTTTAGCAGAGCGCGAATGTCTGTGTGGCAGCGAATGCAGTTCCAAGGGACAGTGAAAACCAGCTAGAGCTTTCAGTGCTGGCAGCTTTCCTGTGGGCGCAATCTCTGGACGTTTCCAATTTGGCAGCCGGGCTCTGCCACAGAGAGATAAAGAATGTTGCCCCCTTACCAAGCAATGCTATAGCTGAGCACGAATGTCTGTGTGGCAGCGAATGCAGTTCCAAGGGACAGTGAAAACCAGCTAGAGCTTTCAGTGCTGGCAGCTTTCCTGTGGGCGCAATCTCTGGACGTTTCCAATTTGGCAGCCGGGCTCTGCCAGAGAGAGATACAGAGTGTTGCCCCATTACGAAGCAATGCTTTAGCAGAGCGCGAATGTCTGTGTGGCAGCGAATGCAGTTCCAAGGGACAGTGAAAACCAGCTAGAGCTTTCAGTGCTGGCAGCTTTCCTGTGGGCGCAATCTCTGGACGTTTCCAATTTGGCAGCCGGGCTCTGCCAGAGAGAGATACAGAGTGTTGCCCCATTACGAAGCAATGCTTTAGCAGAGCGCGAATGTCTGTGTGGCAGCGAATGCAGTTCCAAGGGACAGTGAAAACCAGCTAGAGCTTTCAGGGCTGGCAGCTTTCCTGTGGGCGCAATCTCTGGACGTTTCCAATTTGGCAGCCGGGCTCTGCCAGAGAGAGATACAGAGTGTTGCCCCATTACGAAGCAATGCTTTAGCAGAGCGCGAATGTCTGTGTGGCAGCGAATGCAGTTCCAAGGGACAGTGAAAACCAGCTAGAGCTTTCAGTGCTGGCAGCTTTCCTGTGGGCGCAATCTCTGGACGTTTCCAATTTGGCAGCCGGGCTCTGCCAGAGAGAGATAAAGAATGTTGCCCCCTTACCAAGCAATGCTATAGCTGAGCACGAATGTCTGTGTGGCAGCGAATGCAGTTCCAAGGGACAGTGAAAACCAGCTAGAGCTTTCAGTGCTGGCAGCTTTCCTGTGGGCGCAATCTCTGGACGTTTCCAATTTGGCAGCCGGGCTCTGCCAGAGAGAGATACAGAGTGTTGCCCCATTAGGAAGCAATGCTTTAGCAGAGCGCGAATGTCTGTGTGGCAGCGAATGCAGTTCCAAGGGACAGTGAAAACCAGCTAGAGCTTTCAGTGCTGGCAGCTTTCCTGTGGGCGCAATCTCTGGACGTTTCCAATTTGGCAGCCGGGCTCTGCCACAGAGAGATACAGAATGTTGCCCCATTACGAAGCAATGCTTTAGCAGAGCGCGAATGTCTGTGTGGCAGCGAATGCAGTTCCAAGGGACAGTGAAAACCAGCTAGAACTTTCAGTGCTGGCAGCTTTCCTGTGGGCGCAATCTCTGGACGTTTCCAATTTGGCAGCCGGGCTCTGCCAGAGAGAGATACAGAGTGTTGCCCCATTACGAAGCAATGCTTTAGCAGAGCGCGAATGTCTGAGTGGCAGCGAATGCAGTTCCAAGGGACAGTGAAAACCAGCTACAGCTTTCCGTGCTGGCAGCTTTCCTGTGGGCGCAATCTCTGGACTTTTCCAATTTGGCAGCCGGGCTCTGCCAGAGAGAGATACAGAGTGTTGCCCCATTAGGAAGCAATGCTTTAGCAGAGCGCGAATGTCTGTGTGGCAGCGAATGCAGTTCCAAGGGACAGTGAAAACCAGCTAGAGCTTTCAGTGCTGGCAGCTTTCCTGTGGGCGCAATGTCTGGACGTTTCCAATTTGGCAGCCGGGCTCTGCCAGAGAGAGATACAGAGTGTTGCCCCATTACGAAGCAACGCTTTAGCAGAGCGCGAATGTCTGTGTGGCAGCGAATGCAGTTCCAAGGGACAGTGAAAACCAGCTAGAGCTTTCAGTGCTGGCAGCTTTCCTGTGGGCGCAATCTCTGGACGTTTCCAATTTGGCAGCCGGGCTCTGCCAGAGAGAGATACAGAGTGTTGCCCCATTACGAAGCAATGCTTTAGCAGAGCGCGAATGTCTGTGTGGCAGCGAATGCAGTTCCAAGGGACAGTGAAAACCAGCTAGAGCTTTCAGTGCTGGCAGCTTTCCTGTGGGCGCAATCTCTGGACGTTTCCAATTTGGCAGCCGGGCTCTGCCACAGAGAGATACAGAGTGTTGCCCCCTTGCCAAGCAATGCTATAGCTGAGCATGAATGTCTGTGTGGCAGCGAATGCAGTTCCAAGGGACAGTGAAAACCAGCTAGAGCTTTCAGTGCTGGCAGCTTTCCTGTGGGCGCAATCTCTGGACGTTTCCAATTTGGCAGCCGGGCTCTGCCAGAGAGAGATACAGAGTGTTGCCCCATTACGAAGCAATGCTTTAGCAGAGCGCGAATGTCTGTGTGGCAGCGAATGCAGTTCCAAGGGACAGTGAAAACCAGCTAGAGCTTTCAGGGCTGGCAGCTTTCCTGTGGGCGCAATCTCTGGACGTTTCCAATTTGGCAGCCGGGCTCTGCCAGAGAGAGATACAGAGTGTTGCCCCATTACGAAGCAATGCTTTAGCAGAGCGCGAATGTCTGTGTGGCAGCGAATGCAGTTCCAAGGGACAGTGAAAACCAGCTAGAGCTTTCAGTGCTGGCAGCTTTCCTGTGGGCGCAATCTCTGGACGTTTCCAATTTGGCAGCCGGGCTCTGCCAGAGAGAGATACAGAGTGTTGCCCCATTACGAAGCAATGCTTTAGCAGAGCGCGAATGTCTGTGTGGCAGCGAATGCAGTTCCAAGGGACAGTGAAAACCAGCTAGAGCTTTCAGTGCTGGCAGCTTTCCTGTGGGCGCAATGTCTGGACGTTTCCAATTTGGCAGCCGGGCTCTGCCAGAGAGAGATAGAGTGTTGCCCCATTACGAAGCAAGGCTTTAGCAGAGCGCGAATGTCTGTGTGGCAGCGAATGCAGTTCCAAGGGACAGTGAAAACCAGCTAGAGCTTTCAGTGCTGGCAGCTTTCCTGTGGGCGCAATCTCTGGACGTTTCCAATTTGGCAGCCGGGCTCTGCCACAGAGAGATACAGAGTGTTGCCCCATTAGGAAGCAATGCTTTAGCAGAGCGCGAATGTCTGTGTGGCAGCGAATGCAGTTCCAAGGGACAGTGAAAACCAGCTAGAGCTTTCAGTGCTGGCAGCTTTCCTGTGGGCGCAATCTCTGGACGTTTCCAATTTGGCAGCCGGGCTCTGCCAGAGAGAGATACAGAGTGTTGCCCCATTACGAAGCAATGCTTTAGCAGAGCGCGAATGTCTGTGTGGCAGCGAATGCAGTTCCAAGGGACAGTGAAAACCAGCTAGAGCTTTCAGTGCTGGCAGCTTTCCTGTGGGCGCAATCTCTGGACGTTTCCAATTTGGCAGCCGGGCTCTGCCACAGAGAGATAAAGAATGTTGCCCCCTTACCAAGCAATGCTATAGCTGAGCGCGAATGTCTGTGTGGCAGCGAATGCAGTTCCAAGGGACAGTGAAAACCAGCTAGAGCTTTCAGTGCTGGCAGCTTTCCTGTGGGCGCAATCTCTGGACGTTTCCAATTTGGCAGCCGGGCTCTGCCAGAGAGAGATACAGAGTGTTGCCCCATTACGAAGCAATGCTTTAGCAGAGCGCGAATGTCTGTGTGGCAGCGAATGCAGTTCCAAGGGACAGTGAAAACCAGCTAGAGCTTTCAGGGCTGACAGCTTTCCTGTGGGCGCAATCTCTGGACGTTTCCAATTTGGCAGCCGGGCTCTGCCAGAGAGAGATACAGAGTGTTGCCCCCTTACCAAGCAATGCTTTAGCAGAGCGCGAATGTCTGTGTGGCAGCGAATGCAGTTCCAAGGGACAGTGAAAACCAGCTAGAGCTTTCAGTGCTGGCAGCTTTCCTGTGGGCGCAATCTCTGGACGTTTCCAATTTGGCAGCCGGGCTCTGCCAGAGAGAGATACAGAGTGTTGCCCCATTAGGAAGCAACGCTTTAGCAGAGCGCGAATGTCTGTGTGGTAGCGAATGCAGTTCCAAGGGACAGTGAAAACCAGCTAGAGCTTTCAGTGCTGGCAGCTTTCCTGTGGGCGCAATCTCTGGACGTTTCCAATTTGGCAGCCGGGCTCTGCCACAGAGAGATAAAGAATGTTGCCCCCTTACCAAGCAATGCTATAGCTGAGCACGAATGTCTGTGTGGCAGCGAATGCAGTTCCAAGGGACAGTGAAAACCAGCTAGAGCTTTCAGTGCTGGCAGCTTTCCTGTGGGCGCAATCTCTGGACGTTTCCAATTTGGCAGCCGGGCTCTGCCAGAGAGAGATACAGAGTGTTGCCCCATTACGAAGCAATGCTTTAGCAGAGCGCGAATGTCTGTGTGGCAGCGAATGCAGTTCCAAGGGACAGTGAAAACCAGCTAGAGCTTTCAGTGCTGGCAGCTTTCCTGTGGGTGCAATCTCTGGACGTTTCCAATTTGGCAGCCGGGCTCTGCCAGAGAGAGATACAGAGTGTTGCCCCATTAGGAAGCAATGCTTTAGCAGAGCGCGAATGTCTGTGTGGCAGCGAATGCAGTTCCAAGGGACAGTGAAAACCAGCTAGAGCTTTCAGTGCTGGCAGCTTTCCTGTGGGCGCAATGTCTGGACGTTTCCAATTTGGCAGCCGGGCTCTGCCAGAGAGAGATACAGAGTGTTGCCCCATTACGAAGCAATGCTTTAGCAGAGCGCGAATGTCTGTGTGGCAGCGAATGCAGTTCCAAGGGACAGTGAAAACCAGCTAGAGCTTTCAGTGCTGGCAGCTTTCCTGTGGGCGCAATCTCTGGACGTTTCCAATTTGGCAGCCGGGCTCTGCCAGAGAGAGATACAGAGTGTTGCCCCATTACGAAGCAATGCTTTAGCAGAGCGCGAATGTCTGTGTGGCAGCGAATGCAGTTCCAAGGGACAGTGAAAACCAGCTAGAGCTTTCAGTGCTGGCAGCTTTCCTGTGGGCGCAATCTCTGGACGTTTCCAATTTGGCAGCCGGGCTCTGCCACAGAGAGATAAAGAATGTTGCCCCCTTACCAAGCAATGCTATAGCTGAGCACGAATGTCTGTGTGGCAGCGAATGCAGTTCCAAGGGACAGTGAAAACCAGCTAGAGCTTTCAGTGCTGGCAGCTTTCCTGTGGGCGCAATCTCTGGACGTTTCCAATTTGGCAGCCGGGCTCTGCCAGAGAGAGATACAGAGTGTTGCCCCATTACGAAGCAATGCTTTAGCAGAGCGCGAATGTCTGTGTGGCAGCGAATGCAGTTCCAAGGGACAGTGAAAACCAGCTAGAGCTTTCAGGGCTGGCAGCTTTCCTGTGGGCGCAATCTCTGGACGTTTCCAATTTGGCAGCCGGGCTCTGCCAGAGAGAGATACAGAGTGTTGCCCCATTACGAAGCAATGCTTTAGCAGAGCGCGAATGTCTGTGTGGCAGCGAATGCAGTTCCAAGGGACAGTGAAAACCAGCTAGAGCTTTCAGTGCTGGCAGCTTTCCTGTGGGCGCAATCTCTGGACGTTTCCAATTTGGCAGCCGGGCTCTGCCACAGAGAGATAAAGAATGTTGCCCCCTTACCAAGCAATGCTATAGCTGAGCACGAATGTCTGTGTGGCAGCGAATGCAGTTCCAAGGGACAGTGAAAACCAGCTAGAGCTTTCAGTGCTGGCAGCTTTCCTGTGGGCGCAATGTCTGGACGTTTCCAATTTGGCAGCCGCGCTCTGCCAGAGAGAGATACAGAGTGTTGCCCCATTACGAAGCAATGCTTTAGCAGAGCGCGAATGTCTGTGTGGCAGCGAATGCAGTTCCAAGGGACAGTGAAAACCAGCTAGAGCTTTCAGTGCTGGCAGCTTTCCTGTGGGCGCAATCTCTGGACGTTTCCAATTTGGCAGCCGGGCTCTGCCAGAGAGAGATACAGAGTGTTGCCCCATTACGAAGCAATGCTTTAGCAGAGCGCGAATGTCTGTGTGGCAGCGAATGCAGTTCCAAGGGACAGTGAAAACCAGCTAGAGCTTTCAGTGCTGGCAGCTTTCCTGTGGGCGCAATCTCTGGACGTTTCCAATTTGGCAGCCGGGCTCTGCCAGAGAGAGATACAGAGTGTTGCCCCATTACGAAGCAATGCTTTAGCAGAGCGCGAATGTCTGTGTGGCAGCGAATGCAGTTCCAAGGGACAGTGAAAACCAGCTAGAGCTTTCAGTGCTGGCAGCTTTCCTGTGGGCGCAATGTCTGGACGTTTCCAATTTGGCAGCCGGGCTCTGCCAGAGAGAGATAGAGTGTTGCCCCATTACGAAGCAAGGCTTTAGCAGAGCGCGAATGTCTGTGTGGCAGCGAATGCAGTTCCAAGGGACAGTGAAAACCAGCTAGAGCTTTCAGTGCTGGCAGCTTTCCTGTGGGCGCAATCTCTGGACGTTTCCAATTTGGCAGCCGGGCTCTGCCACAGAGAGATACAGAGTGTTGCCCCATTAGGAAGCAATGCTTTAGCAGAGCGCGAATGTCTGTGTGGCAGCGAATGCAGTTCCAAGGGACAGTGAAAACCAGCTAGAGCTTTCAGTGCTGGCAGCTTTCCTGTGGGCGCAATCTCTGGACGTTTCCAATTTGGCAGCCGGGCTCTGCCAGAGAGAGATACAGAGTGTTGCCCCATTACGAAGCAATGCTTTAGCAGAGCGCGAATGTCTGTGTGGCAGCGAATGCAGTTCCAAGGGACAGTGAAAACCAGCTAGAGCTTTCAGTGCTGGCAGCTTTCCTGTGGGCGCAATCTCTGGACGTTTCCAATTTGGCAGCCGGGCTCTGCCACAGAGAGATAAAGAATGTTGCCCCCTTACCAAGCAATGCTATAGCTGAGCGCGAATGTCTGTGTGGCAGCGAATGCAGTTCCAAGGGACAGTGAAAACCAGCTAGAGCTTTCAGTGCTGGCAGCTTTCCTGTGGGCGCAATCTCTGGACGTTTCCAATTTGGCAGCCGGGCTCTGCCAGAGAGAGATACAGAGTGTTGCCCCATTACGAAGCAATGCTTTAGCAGAGCGCGAATGTCTGTGTGGCAGCGAATGCAGTTCCAAGGGACAGTGAAAACCAGCTAGAGCTTTCAGGGCTGACAGCTTTCCTGTGGGCGCAATCTCTGGACGTTTCCAATTTGGCAGCCGGGCTCTGCCAGAGAGAGATACAGAGTGTTGCCCCCTTACCAAGCAATGCTTTAGCAGAGCGCGAATGTCTGTGTGGCAGCGAATGCAGTTCCAAGGGACAGTGAAAACCAGCTAGAGCTTTCAGTGCTGGCAGCTTTCCTGTGGGCGCAATCTCTGGACGTTTCCAATTTGGCAGCCGGGCTCTGCCAGAGAGAGATACAGAGTGTTGCCCCATTAGGAAGCAACGCTTTAGCAGAGCGCGAATGTCTGTGTGGTAGCGAATGCAGTTCCAAGGGACAGTGAAAACCAGCTAGAGCTTTCAGTGCTGGCAGCTTTCCTGTGGGCGCAATCTCTGGACGTTTCCAATTTGGCAGCCGGGCTCTGCCACAGAGAGATAAAGAATGTTGCCCCCTTACCAAGCAATGCTATAGCTGAGCACGAATGTCTGTGTGGCAGCGAATGCAGTTCCAAGGGACAGTGAAAACCAGCTAGAGCTTTCAGTGCTGGCAGCTTTCCTGTGGGCGCAATCTCTGGACGTTTCCAATTTGGCAGCCGGGCTCTGCCAGAGAGAGATACAGAGTGTTGCCCCATTACGAAGCAATGCTTTAGCAGAGCGCGAATGTCTGTGTGGCAGCGAATGCAGTTCCAAGGGACAGTGAAAACCAGCTAGAGCTTTCAGTGCTGGCAGCTTTCCTGTGGGTGCAATCTCTGGACGTTTCCAATTTGGCAGCCGGGCTCTGCCAGAGAGAGATACAGAGTGTTGCCCCATTAGGAAGCAATGCTTTAGCAGAGCGCGAATGTCTGTGTGGCAGCGAATGCAGTTCCAAGGGACAGTGAAAACCAGCTAGAGCTTTCAGTGCTGGCAGCTTTCCTGTGGGCGCAATGTCTGGACGTTTCCAATTTGGCAGCCGGGCTCTGCCAGAGAGAGATACAGAGTGTTGCCCCATTACGAAGCAATGCTTTAGCAGAGCGCGAATGTCTGTGTGGCAGCGAATGCAGTTCCAAGGGACAGTGAAAACCAGCTAGAGCTTTCAGTGCTGGCAGCTTTCCTGTGGGCGCAATCTCTGGACGTTTCCAATTTGGCAGCCGGGCTCTGCCAGAGAGAGATACAGAGTGTTGCCCCATTACGAAGCAATGCTTTAGCAGAGCGCGAATGTCTGTGTGGCAGCGAATGCAGTTCCAAGGGACAGTGAAAACCAGCTAGAGCTTTCAGTGCTGGCAGCTTTCCTGTGGGCGCAATCTCTGGACGTTTCCAATTTGGCAGCCGGGCTCTGCCACAGAGAGATAAAGAATGTTGCCCCCTTACCAAGCAATGCTATAGCTGAGCACGAATGTCTGTGTGGCAGCGAATGCAGTTCCAAGGGACAGTGAAAACCAGCTAGAGCTTTCAGTGCTGGCAGCTTTCCTGTGGGCGCAATCTCTGGACGTTTCCAATTTGGCAGCCGGGCTCTGCCAGAGAGAGATACAGAGTGTTGCCCCATTACGAAGCAATGCTTTAGCAGAGCGCGAATGTCTGTGTGGCAGCGAATGCAGTTCCAAGGGACAGTGAAAACCAGCTAGAGCTTTCAGGGCTGGCAGCTTTCCTGTGGGCGCAATCTCTGGACGTTTCCAATTTGGCAGCCGGGCTCTGCCAGAGAGAGATACAGAGTGTTGCCCCATTACGAAGCAATGCTTTAGCAGAGCGCGAATGTCTGTGTGGCAGCGAATGCAGTTCCAAGGGACAGTGAAAACCAGCTAGAGCTTTCAGTGCTGGCAGCTTTCCTGTGGGCGCAATCTCTGGACGTTTCCAATTTGGCAGCCGGGCTCTGCCACAGAGAGATAAAGAATGTTGCCCCCTTACCAAGCAATGCTATAGCTGAGCACGAATGTCTGTGTGGCAGCGAATGCAGTTCCAAGGGACAGTGAAAACCAGCTAGAGCTTTCAGTGCTGGCAGCTTTCCTGTGGGCGCAATGTCTGGACGTTTCCAATTTGGCAGCCGCGCTCTGCCAGAGAGAGATACAGAGTGTTGCCCCATTACGAAGCAATGCTTTAGCAGAGCGCGAATGTCTGTGTGGCAGCGAATGCAGTTCCAAGGGACAGTGAAAACCAGCTAGAGCTTTCAGGGCTGACAGCTTTCCTGTGGGCGCAATCTCTGGACGTTTCCAATTTGGCAGCCGGGCTCTGCCAGAGAGAGATACAGAGTGTTGCCCCCTTACCAAGCAATGCTTTAGCAGAGCGCGAATGTCTGTGTGGCAGCGAATGCAGTTCCAAGGGACAGTGAAAACCAGCTAGAGCTTTCAGTGCTGGCAGCTTTCCTGTGGGCGCAATCTCTGGACGTTTCCAATTTGGCAGCCGGGCTCTGCCAGAGAGAGATACAGAGTGTTGCCCCATTACGAAGCAACGCTTTAGCAGAGCGCGAATGTCTGTGTGGTAGCGAATGCAGTTCCAAGGGACAGTGAAAACCAGCTAGAGCTTTCAGTGCTGGCAGCTTTCCTGTGGGCGCAATCTCTGGACGTTTCCAATTTGGCAGCCGGGCTCTGCCACAGAGAGATAAAGAATGTTGCCCCCTTACCAAGCAATGCTATAGCTGAGCACGAATGTCTGTGTGGCAGCGAATGCAGTTCCAAGGGACAGTGAAAACCAGCTAGAGCTTTCAGTGCTGGCAGCTTTCCTGTGGGCGCAATGTCTGGACGTTTCCAATTTGGCAGCCGGGCTCTGCCAGAGAGAGATACAGAGTGTTGCCCCATTACGAAGCAATGCTTTAGCAGAGCGCGAATGTCTGTGTGGCAGCGAATGCAGTTCCAAGGGACAGTGAAAACCAGCTAGAGCTTTCAGTGCTGGCAGCTTTCCTGTGGGCGCAATCTCTGGACGTTTCCAATTTGGCAGCCGGGCTCTGCCAGAGAGAGATACAGAGTGTTGCCCCATTACGAAGCAATGCTTTAGCAGAGCGCGAATGTCTGTGTGGCAGCGAATGCAGTTCCAAGGGACAGTGAAAACCAGCTAGAGCTTTCAGTGCTGGCAGCTTTCCTGTGGGCGCAATCTCTGGACGTTTCCAATTTGGCAGCCGGGCTCTGCCAGAGAGAGATACAGAGTGTTGCCCCATTACGAAGCAATGCTTTAGCAGAGCGCGAATGTCTGTGTGGCAGCGAATGCAGTTCCAAGGGACAGTGAAAACCAGCTAGAGCTTTCAGTGCTGGCAGCTTTCCTGTGGGCGCAATCTCTGGACGTTTCCAATTTGGCAGCCGGGCTCTGCCACAGAGAGATAAAGAATGTTGCCCCCTTACCAAGCAATGCTATAGCTGAGCACGAATGTCTGTGTGGCAGCGAATGCAGTTCCAAGGGACAGTGAAAACCAGCTAGAGCTTTCAGTGCTGGCAGCTTTCCTGTGGGCGCAATGTCTGGACGTTTCCAATTTGGCAGCCGGGCTCTGCCAGAGAGAGATACAGAGTGTTGCCCCATTACGAAGCAATGCTTTAGCAGAGCGCGAATGTCTGTGTGGCAGCGAATGCAGTTCCAAGGGACAGTGAAAACCAGCTAGAGCTTTCAGTGCTGGCAGCTTTCCTGTGGGCGCAATCTCTGGACGTTTCCAATTTGGCAGCCGGGCTCTGCCAGAGAGAGATACAGAGTGTTGCCCCATTACGAAGCAATGCTTTAGCAGAGCGCGAATGTCTGTGTGGCAGCGAATGCAGTTCCAAGGGACAGTGAAAACCAGCTAGAGCTTTCAGTGCTGGCAGCTTTCCTGTGGGCGCAATCTCTGGACGTTTCCAATTTGGCAGCCGGGCTCTGCCACAGAGAGATAAAGAATGTTGCCCCCTTACCAAGCAATGCTATAGCTGAGCACGAATGTCTGTGTGGCAGCGAATGCAGTTCCAAGGGACAGTGAAAACCAGCTAGAGCTTTCAGTGCTGGCAGCTTTCCTGTGGGCGCAATCTCTGGACGTTTCCAATTTGGCAGCCGGGCTCTGCCAGAGAGAGATACAGAGTGTTGCCCCATTACGAAGCAATGCTTTAGCAGAGCGCGAATGTCTGTGTGGCAGCGAATGCAGTTCCAAGGGACAGTGAAAACCAGCTAGAGCTTTCAGTGCTGGCAGCTTTCCTGTGGGCGCAATCTCTGGACGTTTCCAATTTGGCAGCCGGGCTCTGCCACAGAGAGATAAAGAATGTTGCCCCCTTACCAAGCAATGCTATAGCTGAGCACGAATGTCTGTGTGGCAGCGAATGCAGTTCCAAGGGACAGTGAAAACCAGCTAGAGCTTTCAGTGCTGGCAGCTTTCCTGTGGGCGCAATCTCTGGACGTTTCCAATTTGGCAGCCGGGCTCTGCCAGAGAGAGATACAGAATGTTGCCCCCTTACCAAGCAATGCTTTAGCAGAGCGCGAATGTCTGTGTGGCAGCGAATGCAGTTCCAAGGGACAGTGAAAACCAGCTAGAGCTTTCAGGGCTGGCAGCTTTCCTGTGGGCGCAATCTCTGGACGTTTCCAATTTGGCAGCCGGGCTCTGCCAGAGAGAGATACAGAGTGTTGCCCCATTACGAAGCAATGCTTTAGCAGAGCGCGAATGTCTGTGTGGCAGCGAATGCAGTTCCAAGGGACAGTGAAAACCAGCTAGAGCTTTCAGTGCTGACAGCTTTCCTGTGGGCGCAATCTCTGGACGTTTCCAATTTGGCAGCCGGGCTCTGCCAGAGAGAGATAAAGAATGTTGCCCCCTTACCAAGCAATGCTATAGCTGAGCACGAATGTCTGTGTGGCAGCGAATGCAGTTCCAAGGGACAGTGAAAACCAGCTAGAGCTTTCAGTGCTGGCAGCTTTCCTGTGGGCGCAATGTCTGGACGTTTCCAATTTGGCAGCCGCGCTCTGCCAGAGAGAGATACAGAGTGTTGCCCCATTACGAAGCAATGCTTTAGCAGAGCGCGAATGTCTGTGTGGCAGCGAATGCAGTTCCAAGGGACAGTGAAAACCAGCTAGAGCTTTCAGGGCTGACAGCTTTCCTGTGGGCGCAATCTCTGGACGTTTCCAATTTGGCAGCCGGGCTCTGCCAGAGAGAGATACAGAGTGTTGCCCCCTTACCAAGCAATGCTTTAGCAGAGCGCGAATGTCTGTGTGGCAGCGAATGCAGTTCCAAGGGACAGTGAAAACCAGCTAGAGCTTTCAGTGCTGGCAGCTTTCCTGTGGGCGCAATCTCTGGACGTTTCCAATTTGGCAGCCGGGCTCTGCCAGAGAGAGATACAGAGTGTTGCCCCATTACGAAGCAACGCTTTAGCAGAGCGCGAATGTCTGTGTGGTAGCGAATGCAGTTCCAAGGGACAGTGAAAACCAGCTAGAGCTTTCAGTGCTGGCAGCTTTCCTGTGGGCGCAATCTCTGGACGTTTCCAATTTGGCAGCCGGGCTCTGCCAGAGAGAGATACAGAGTGTTGCCCCATTAGGAAGCAATGCTATAGCTGAGCACGAATGTCTGTGTGGCAGCGAATGCAGTTCCAAGGGACAGTGAAAACCAGCTAGAGCTTTCAGTGCTGGCAGCTTTCCTGTGGGCGCAATCTCTGGACGTTTCCAATTTGGCAGCCGGGCTCTGCCAGAGAGAGATACAGAGTGTTGCCCCATTACGAAGCAATGCTTTAGCAGAGCGCGAATGTCTGTGTGGCAGCGAATGCAGTTCCAAGGGACAGTGAAAACCAGCTAGAGCTTTCAGTGCTGGCAGCTTTCCTGTGGGCGCAATCTCTGGACGTTTCCAATTTGGCAGCCGGGCTCTGCCACAGAGAGATAAAGAATGTTGCCCCCTTACCAAGCAATGCTATAGCTGAGCACGAATGTCTGTGTGGCAGCGAATGCAGTTCCAAGGGACAGTGAAAACCAGCTAGAGCTTTCAGTGCTGGCAGCTTTCCTGTGGGCGCAATGTCTGGACGTTTCCAATTTGGCAGCCGGGCTCTGCCAGAGAGAGATACAGAGTGTTGCCCCATTACGAAGCAATGCTTTAGCAGAGCGCGAATGTCTGTGTGGCAGCGAATGCAGTTCCAAGGGACAGTGAAAACCAGCTAGAGCTTTCAGTGCTGGCAGCTTTCCTGTGGGCGCAATCTCTGGACGTTTCCAATTTGGCAGCCGGGCTCTGCCAGAGAGAGATACAGAGTGTTGCCCCATTACGAAGCAATGCTTTAGCAGAGCGCGAATGTCTGTGTGGCAGCGAATGCAGTTCCAAGGGACAGTGAAAACCAGCTAGAGCTTTCAGTGCTGGCAGCTTTCCTGTGGGCGCAATGTCTGGACGTTTCCAATTTGGCAGCCGGGCTCTGCCAGAGAGAGATACAGAGTGTTGCCCCATTACGAAGCAAAGCTTTAGCAGAGCGCGAATGTCTGTGTGGCAGCGAATGCAGTTCCAAGGGACAGTGAAAACCAGCTAGAGCTTTCAGTGCTGGCAGCTTTCCTGTGGGCGCAATCTCTGGACGTTTCCAATTTGGCAGCCGGGCTCTGCCAGAGAGAGATACAGAGTGTTGCCCCATTACGAAGCAACGCTTTAGCAGAGCGCGAATGTCTGTGTGGTAGCGAATGCAGTTCCAAGGGACAGTGAAAACCAGCTAGAGCTTTCAGTGCTGGCAGCTTTCCTGTGGGCGCAATCTCTGGACGTTTCCAATTTGGCAGCCGGGCTCTGCCACAGAGAGATAAAGAATGTTGCCCCCTTACCAAGCAATGCTATAGCTGAGCACGAATGTCTGTGTGGCAGCGAATGCAGTTCCAAGGGACAGTGAAAACCAGCTAGAGCTTTCAGTGCTGGCAGCTTTCCTGTGGGCGCAATCTCTGGACGTTTCCAATTTGGCAGCCGGGCTCTGCCAGAGAGAGATACAGAGTGTTGCCCCATTACGAAGCAATGCTTTAGCAGAGCGCGAATGTCTGTGTGGCAGCGAATGCAGTTCCAAGGGACAGTGAAAACCAGCTAGAGCTTTCAGTGCTGGCAGCTTTCCTGTGGGTGCAATCTCTGGACGTTTCCAATTTGGCAGCCGGGCTCTGCCAGAGAGAGATACAGAGTGTTGCCCCATTAGGAAGCAATGCTTTAGCAGAGCGCGAATGTCTGTGTGGCAGCGAATGCAGTTCCAAGGGACAGTGAAAACCAGCTAGAGCTTTCAGTGCTGGCAGCTTTCCTGTGGGCGCAATCTCTGGACGTTTCCAATTTGGCAGCCGGGCTCTGCCAGAGAGAGATACAGAGTGTTGCCCCATTACGAAGCAATGCTTTAGCAGAGCGCGAATGTCTGTGTGGCAGCGAATGCAGTTCCAAGGGACAGTGAAAACCAGCTAGAGCTTTCAGTGCTGGCAGCTTTCCTGTGGGCGCAATGTCTGGACGTTTCCAATTTGGCAGCCGGGCTCTGCCAGAGAGAGATACAGAGTGTTGCCCCATTACGAAGCAAAGCTTTAGCAGAGCGCGAATGTCTGTGTGGCAGCGAATGCAGTTCCAAGGGACAGTGAAAACCAGCTAGAGCTTTCAGTGCTGGCAGCTTTCCTGTGGGCGCAATGTCTGGACGTTTCCAATTTGGCAGCCGGGCTCTGCCAGAGAGAGATACAGAGTGTTGCCCCATTACGAAGCAACGCTTTAGCAGAGCGCGAATGTCTGTGTGGTAGCGAATGCAGTTCCAAGGGACAGTGAAAACCAGCTAGAGCTTTCAGTGCTGGCAGCTTTCCTGTGGGCGCAATCTCTGGACGTTTCCAATTTGGCAGCCGGGCTCTGCCACAGAGAGATAAAGAATGTTGCCCCCTTACCAAGCAATGCTATAGCTGAGCACGAATGTCTGTGTGGCAGCGAATGCAGTTCCAAGGGACAGTGAAAACCAGCTAGAGCTTTCAGTGCTGGCAGCTTTCCTGTGGGCGCAATCTCTGGACGTTTCCAATTTGGCAGCCGGGCTCTGCCAGAGAGAGATACAGAGTGTTGCCCCATTACGAAGCAATGCTTTAGCAGAGCGCGAATGTCTGTGTGGCAGCGAATGCAGTTCCAAGGGACAGTGAAAACCAGCTAGAGCTTTCAGTGCTGGCAGCTTTCCTGTGGGTGCAATCTCTGGACGTTTCCAATTTGGCAGCCGGGCTCTGCCAGAGAGAGATACAGAGTGTTGCCCCATTAGGAAGCAATGCTTTAGCAGAGCGCGAATGTCTGTGTGGCAGCGAATGCAGTTCCAAGGGACAGTGAAAACCAGCTAGAGCTTTCAGTGCTGGCAGCTTTCCTGTGGGCGCAATGTCTGGACGTTTCCAATTTGGCAGCCGGGCTCTGCCAGAGAGAGATACAGAGTGTTGCCCCATTACGAAGCAATGCTTTAGCAGAGCGCGAATGTCTGTGTGGCAGCGAATGCAGTTCCAAGGGACAGTGAAAACCAGCTAGAGCTTTCAGTGCTGGCAGCTTTCCTGTGGGCGCAATCTCTGGACGTTTCCAATTTGGCAGCCGGGCTCTGCCAGAGAGAGATACAGAGTGTTGCCCCATTACGAAGCAATGCTTTAGCAGAGCGCGAATGTCTGTGTGGCAGCGAATGCAGTTCCAAGGGACAGTGAAAACCAGCTAGAGCTTTCAGTGCTGGCAGCTTTCCTGTGGGCGCAATCTCTGGACGTTTCCAATTTGGCAGCCGGGCTCTGCCAGAGAGAGATACAGAGTGTTGCCCCATTACGAAGCAATGCTTTAGCAGAGCGCGAATGTCTGTGTGGCAGCGAATGCAGTTCCAAGGGACAGTGAAAACCAGCTACAGCTTTCCGTGCTGGCAGCTTTCCTGTGGGCGCAATCTCTGGACGTTTCCAATTTGGCAGCCGGGCTCTGCCAGAGAGAGATACAGAGTGTTGCCCCATTACGAAGCAATGCTTTAGCAGAGCGCGAATGTCTGTGTGGCAGCGAATGCAGTTCCAAGGGACAGTGAAAACCAGCTAGAGCTTTCAGTGCTGGCAGCTTTCCTGTGGGCGCAATCTCTGGACGTTTCCAATTTGGCAGCCGGGCTCTGCCACAGAGAGATACAGAGTGTTGCCCCCTTGCCAAGCAATGCTATAGCTGAGCATGAATGTCTGTGTGGCAGCGAATGCAGTTCCAAGGGACAGTGAAAACCAGCTAGAGCTTTCAGTGCTGGCAGCTTTCCTGTGGGCGCAATCTCTGGACGTTTCCAATTTGGCAGCCGGGCTCTGCCAGAGAGAGATACAGAGTGTTGCCCCATTACGAAGCAATGCTTTAGCAGAGCGCGAATGTCTGTGTGGCAGCGAATGCAGTTCCAAGGGACAGTGAAAACCAGCTAGAGCTTTCAGGGCTGGCAGCTTTCCTGTGGGCGCAATCTCTGGACGTTTCCAATTTGGCAGCCGGGCTCTGCCAGAGAGAGATACAGAGTGTTGCCCCATTACGAAGCAATGCTTTAGCAGAGCGCGAATGTCTGTGTGGCAGCGAATGCAGTTCCAAGGGACAGTGAAAACCAGCTAGAGCTTTCAGTGCTGGCAGCTTTCCTGTGGGCGCAATCTCTGGACGTTTCCAATTTGGCAGCCGGGCTCTGCCAGAGAGAGATACAGAGTGTTGCCCCATTACGAAGCAATGCTTTAGCAGAGCGCGAATGTCTGTGTGGCAGCGAATGCAGTTCCAAGGGACAGTGAAAACCAGCTAGAGCTTTCAGTGCTGGCAGCTTTCCTGTGGGCGCAATGTCTGGACGTTTCCAATTTGGCAGCCGGGCTCTGCCAGAGAGAGATACAGAGTGTTGCCCCATTACGAAGCAATGCTTTAGCAGAGCGCGAATGTCTGTGTGGCAGCGAATGCAGTTCCAAGGGACAGTGAAAACCAGCTAGAGCTTTCAGTGCTGGCAGCTTTCCTGTGGGCGCAATCTCTGGACGTTTCCAATTTGGCAGCCGGGCTCTGCCAGAGAGAGATACAGAGTGTTGCCCCATTAGGAAGCAATGCTTTAGCAGAGCGCGAATGTCTGTGTGGCAGCGAATGCAGTTCCAAGGGACAGTGAAAACCAGCTAGAGCTTTCAGGGCTGGCAGCTTTCCTGTGGGCGCAATCTCTGGACGTTTCCAATTTGGCAGCCGGGCTCTGCCAGAGAGAGATACAGAGTGTTGCCCCATTACGAAGCAATGCTTTAGCAGAGCGCGAATGTCTGTGTGGCAGCGAATGCAGTTCCAAGGGACAGTGAAAACCAGCTAGAGCTTTCAGTGCTGGCAGCTTTCCTGTGGGCGCAATCTCTGGACGTTTCCAATTTGGCAGCCGGGCTCTGCCACAGAGAGATAAAGAATGTTGCCCCCTTACCAAGCAATGCTATAGCTGAGCGCGAATGTCTGTGTGGCAGCGAATGCAGTTCCAAGGGACAGTGAAAACCAGCTAGAGCTTTCAGTGCTGGCAGCTTTCCTGTGGGCGCAATCTCTGGACGTTTCCAATTTGGCAGCCGGGCTCTGCCAGAGAGAGATACAGAGTGTTGCCCCATTACGAAGCAATGCTTTAGCAGAGCGCGAATGTCTGTGTGGCAGCGAATGCAGTTCCAAGGGACAGTGAAAACCAGCTAGAGCTTTCAGGGCTGACAGCTTTCCTGTGGGCGCAATCTCTGGACGTTTCCAATTTGGCAGCCGGGCTCTGCCAGAGAGAGACACAGAGTGTTGCCCCATTACGAAGCAACGCTTTAGCAGAGCGCGAATGTCTGTGTGGTAGCGAATGCAGTTCCAAGGGACAGTGAAAACCAGCTAGAGCTTTCAGTGCTGGCAGCTTTCCTGTGGGCGCAATCTCTGGACGTTTCCAATTTGGCAGCCGGGCTCTGCCACAGAGAGATAAAAAATGTTGCCCCCTTACCAAGCAATGCTATAGCTGAGCACGAATGTCTGTGTGGCAGCGAATGCAGTTCCAAGGGACAGTGAAAACCAGCTAGAGCTTTCAGTGCTGGCAGCTTTCCTGTGGGCGCAATCTCTGGACGTTTCCAATTTGGCAGCCGGGCTCTGCCAGAGAGAGATACAGAGTGTTGCCCCATTACGAAGCAATGCTTTAGCAGAGCGCGAATGTCTGTGTGGCAGCGAATGCAGTTCCAAGGGACAGTGAAAACCAGCTAGAGCTTTCAGTGCTGGCAGCTTTCCTGTGGGTGCAATCTCTGGACGTTTCCAATTTGGCAGCCGGGCTCTGCCAGAGAGAGATACAGAGTGTTGCCCCATTACGAAGCAATGCTTTAGCAGAGCGCGAATGTCTGTGTGGCAGCGAATGCAGTTCCAAGGGACAGTGAAAACCAGCTAGAGCTTTCAGTGCTGGCAGCTTTCCTGTGGGCGCAATCTCTGGACGTTTCCAATTTGGCAGCCGGGCTCTGCCAGAGAGAGATACAGAGTGTTGCCCCATTACGAAGCAATGCTTTAGCAGAGCGCGAATGTCTGTGTGGCAGCGAATGCAGTTCCAAGGGACAGTGAAAACCAGCTAGAGCTTTCAGTGCTGGCAGCTTTCCTGTGGGCGCAATCTCTGGACGTTTCCAATTTGGCAGCCGGGCTCTGCCAGAGAGAGATACAGAGTGTTGCCCCATTACGAAGCAATGCTTTAGCAGAGCGCGAATGTCTGTGTGGCAGCGAATGCAGTTCCAAGGGACAGTGAAAACCAGCTAGAGCTTTCAGTGCTGGCAGCTTTCCTGTGGGCGCAATCTCTGGACGTTTCCAATTTGGCAGCCGGGCTCTGCCACAGAGAGATAAAGAATGTTGCCCCCTTACCAAGCAATGCTATAGCTGAGCACGAATGTCTGTGTGGCAGCGAATGCAGTTCCAAGGGACAGTGAAAACCAGCTAGAGCTTTCAGTGCTGGCAGCTTTCCTGTGGGCGCAATCTCTGGACGTTTCCAATTTGGCAGCCGGGCTCTGCCAGAGAGAGATACAGAGTGTTGCCCCATTACGAAGCAATGCTTTAGCAGAGCGCGAATGTCTGTGTGGCAGCGAATGCAGTTCCAAGGGACAGTGAAAACCAGCTAGAGCTTTCAGGGCTGGCAGCTTTCCTGTGGGCGCAATCTCTGGACGTTTCCAATTTGGCAGCCGGGCTCTGCCAGAGAGAGATACAGAGTGTTGCCCCATTACGAAGCAATGCTTTAGCAGAGCGCGAATGTCTGTGTGGCAGCGAATGCAGTTCCAAGGGACAGTGAAAACCAGCTAGAGCTTTCAGTGCTGGCAGCTTTCCTGTGGGCGCAATCTCTGGACGTTTCCAATTTGGCAGCCGGGCTCTGCCACAGAGAGATAAAGAATGTTGCCCCCTTACCAAGCAATGCTATAGCTGAGCACGAATGTCTGTGTGGCAGCGAATGCAGTTCCAAGGGACAGTGAAAACCAGCTAGAGCTTTCAGTGCTGGCAGCTTTCCTGTGGGCGCAATCTCTGGACGTTTCCAATTTGGCAGCCGGGCTCTGCCAGAGAGAGATACAGAGTGTTGCCCCATTACGAAGCAATGCTTTAGCAGAGCGCGAATGTCTGTGTGGCAGCGAATGCAGTTCCAAGGGACAGTGAAAACCAGCTAGAGCTTTCAGGGCTGACAGCTTTCCTGTGGGCGCAATCTCTGGACGTTTCCAATTTGGCAGCCGGGCTCTGCCAGAGAGAGATACAGAGTGTTGCCCCCTTACCAAGCAATGCTTTAGCAGAGCGCGAATGTCTGTGTGGCAGCGAATGCAGTTCCAAGGGACAGTGAAAACCAGCTAGAGCTTTCAGTGCTGGCAGCTTTCCTGTGGGCGCAATCTCTGGACGTTTCCAATTTGGCAGCCGGGCTCTGCCAGAGAGAGATACAGAGTGTTGCCCCATTACGAAGCAACGCTTTAGCAGAGCGCGAATGTCTGTGTGGTAGCGAATGCAGTTCCAAGGGACAGTGAAAACCAGCTAGAGCTTTCAGTGCTGGCAGCTTTCCTGTGGGCGCAATCTCTGGACGTTTCCAATTTGGCAGCCGGGCTCTGCCACAGAGAGATAAAGAATGTTGCCCCCTTACCAAGCAATGCTATAGCTGAGCACGAATGTCTGTGTGGCAGCGAATGCAGTTCCAAGGGACAGTGAAAACCAGCTAGAGCTTTCAGTGCTGGCAGCTTTCCTGTGGGCGCAATGTCTGGACGTTTCCAATTTGGCAGCCGGGCTCTGCCAGAGAGAGATACAGAGTGTTGCCCCATTACGAAGCAATGCTTTAGCAGAGCGCGAATGTCTGTGTGGCAGCGAATGCAGTTCCAAGGGACAGTGAAAACCAGCTAGAGCTTTCAGTGCTGGCAGCTTTCCTGTGGGTGCAATCTCTGGACGTTTCCAATTTGGCAGCCGGGCTCTGCCAGAGAGAGATACAGAGTGTTGCCCCATTAGGAAGCAATGCTTTAGCAGAGCGCGAATGTCTGTGTGGCAGCGAATGCAGTTCCAAGGGACAGTGAAAACCAGCTAGAGCTTTCAGTGCTGGCAGCTTTCCTGTGGGCGCAATCTCTGGACGTTTCCAATTTGGCAGCCGGGCTCTGCCAGAGAGAGATACAGAGTGTTGCCCCATTACGAAGCAATGCTTTAGCAGAGCGCGAATGTCTGTGTGGCAGCGAATGCAGTTCCAAGGGACAGTGAAAACCAGCTAGAGCTTTCAGTGCTGGCAGCTTTCCTGTGGGCGCAATCTCTGGACGTTTCCAATTTGGCAGCCGGGCTCTGCCAGAGAGAGATACAGAGTGTTGCCCCATTACGAAGCAATGCTTTAGCAGAGCGCGAATGTCTGTGTGGCAGCGAATGCAGTTCCAAGGGACAGTGAAAACCAGCTAGAGCTTTCAGTGCTGGCAGCTTTCCTGTGGGCGCAATCTCTGGACGTTTCCAATTTGGCAGCCGGGCTCTGCCAGAGAGAGATACAGAGTGTTGCCCCATTACGAAGCAATGCTTTAGCAGAGCGCGAATGTCTGTGTGGCAGCGAATGCAGTTCCAAGGGACAGTGAAAACCAGCTAGAGCTTTCAGTGCTGGCAGCTTTCCTGTGGGCGCAATCTCTGGACGTTTCCAATTTGGCAGCCGGGCTCTGCCAGAGAGAGATACAGAGTGTTGCCCCATTACGAAGCAATGCTTTAGCAGAGCGCGAATGTCTGTGTGGCAGCGAATGCAGTTCCAAGGGACAGTGAAAACCAGCTAGAGCTTTCAGTGCTGGCAGCTTTCCTGTGGGCGCAATCTCTGGACGTTTCCAATTTGGCAGCCGGGCTCTGCCACAGAGAGATAAAGAATGTTGCCCCCTTACCAAGCAATGCTATAGCTGAGCACGAATGTCTGTGTGGCAGCGAATGCAGTTCCAAGGGACAGTGAAAACCAGCTAGAGCTTTCAGTGCTGGCAGCTTTCCTGTGGGCGCAATCTCTGGACGTTTCCAATTTGGCAGCCGGGCTCTGCCAGAGAGAGATACAGAGT
Organism: Mycteria americana; assembly: GCF_035582795.1. Lineage (NCBI taxonomy): Eukaryota > Metazoa > Chordata > Aves > Ciconiiformes > Ciconiidae > Mycteria > Mycteria americana. The sequence continues at coordinate 7,233,657 of NC_134386.1, forward strand.
GTTGCCCCATTACGAAGCAATGCTTTAGCAGAGCGCGAATGTCTGTGTGGCAGCGAATGCAGTTCCAAGGGACAGTGAAAACCAGCTAGAGCTTTCAGTGCTGGCAGCTTTCCTGTGGGCGCAATCTCTGGACGTTTCCAATTTGGCAGCCGGGCTCTGCCAGAGAGAGATACAGAGTGTTGCCCCATTACGAAGCAATGCTTTAGCAGAGCGCGAATGTCTGTGTGGCAGCGAATGCAGTTCCAAGGGACAGTGAAAACCAGCTAGAGCTTTCAGTGCTGGCAGCTTTCCTGTGGGCGCAATCTCTGGACGTTTCCAATTTGGCAGCCGGGCTCTGCCAGAGAGAGATACAGAGTGTTGCCCCATTACGAAGCAAAGCTTTAGCAGAGCGCGAATGTCTGTGTGGCAGCGAATGCAGTTCCAAGGGACAGTGAAAACCAGCTAGAGCTTTCAGTGCTGGCAGCTTTCCTGTGGGCGCAATCTCTGGACGTTTCCAATTTGGCAGCCGGGCTCTGCCAGAGAGAGATACAGAGTGTTGCCCCATTACGAAGCAACGCTTTAGCAGAGCGCGAATGTCTGTGTGGTAGCGAATGCAGTTCCAAGGGACAGTGAAAACCAGCTAGAGCTTTCAGTGCTGGCAGCTTTCCTGTGGGCGCAATCTCTGGACGTTTCCAATTTGGCAGCCGGGCTCTGCCACAGAGAGATAAAGAATGTTGCCCCCTTACCAAGCAATGCTATAGCTGAGCACGAATGTCTGTGTGGCAGCGAATGCAGTTCCAAGGGACAGTGAAAACCAGCTAGAGCTTTCAGTGCTGGCAGCTTTCCTGTGGGCGCAATCTCTGGACGTTTCCAATTTGGCAGCCGGGCTCTGCCAGAGAGAGATACAGAGTGTTGCCCCATTACGAAGCAATGCTTTAGCAGAGCGCGAATGTCTGTGTGGCAGCGAATGCAGTTCCAAGGGACAGTGAAAACCAGCTAGAGCTTTCAGTGCTGGCAGCTTTCCTGTGGGTGCAATCTCTGGACGTTTCCAATTTGGCAGCCGGGCTCTGCCAGAGAGAGATACAGAGTGTTGCCCCATTAGGAAGCAATGCTTTAGCAGAGCGCGAATGTCTGTGTGGCAGCGAATGCAGTTCCAAGGGACAGTGAAAACCAGCTAGAGCTTTCAGTGCTGGCAGCTTTCCTGTGGGCGCAATGTCTGGACGTTTCCAATTTGGCAGCCGGGCTCTGCCAGAGAGAGATACAGAGTGTTGCCCCATTACGAAGCAATGCTTTAGCAGAGCGCGAATGTCTGTGTGGCAGCGAATGCAGTTCCAAGGGACAGTGAAAACCAGCTAGAGCTTTCAGTGCTGGCAGCTTTCCTGTGGGCGCAATCTCTGGACGTTTCCAATTTGGCAGCCGGGCTCTGCCAGAGAGAGATACAGAGTGTTGCCCCATTACGAAGCAATGCTTTAGCAGAGCGCGAATGTCTGTGTGGCAGCGAATGCAGTTCCAAGGGACAGTGAAAACCAGCTAGAGCTTTCAGTGCTGGCAGCTTTCCTGTGGGCGCAATCTCTGGACGTTTCCAATTTGGCAGCCGGGCTCTGCCAGAGAGAGATAAAGAATGTTGCCCCCTTACCAAGCAATGCTATAGCTGAGCACGAATGTCTGTGTGGCAGCGAATGCAGTTCCAAGGGACAGTGAAAACCAGCTAGAGCTTTCAGTGCTGGCAGCTTTCCTGTGGGCGCAATCTCTGGACGTTTCCAATTTGGCAGCCGGGCTCTGCCAGAGAGAGATACAGAGTGTTGCCCCATTACGAAGCAATGCTTTAGCAGAGCGCGAATGTCTGTGTGGCAGCGAATGCAGTTCCAAGGGACAGTGAAAACCAGCTACAGCTTTCCGTGCTGGCAGCTTTCCTGTGGGCGCAATCTCTGGACGTTTCCAATTTGGCAGCCGGGCTCTGCCAGAGAGAGATACAGAGTGTTGCCCCATTACGAAGCAATGCTTTAGCAGAGCGCGAATGTCTGTGTGGCAGCGAATGCAGTTCCAAGGGACAGTGAAAACCAGCTAGAGCTTTCAGTGCTGGCAGCTTTCCTGTGGGCGCAATCTCTGGACGTTTCCAATTTGGCAGCCGGGCTCTGCCACAGAGAGATACAGAGTGTTGCCCCCTTGCCAAGCAATGCTATAGCTGAGCATGAATGTCTGTGTGGCAGCGAATGCAGTTCCAAGGGACAGTGAAAACCAGCTAGAGCTTTCAGTGCTGGCAGCTTTCCTGTGGGCGCAATCTCTGGACGTTTCCAATTTGGCAGCCGGGCTCTGCCAGAGAGAGATACAGAGTGTTGCCCCATTACGAAGCAATGCTTTAGCAGAGCGCGAATGTCTGTGTGGCAGCGAATGCAGTTCCAAGGGACAGTGAAAACCAGCTAGAGCTTTCAGGGCTGGCAGCTTTCCTGTGGGCGCAATCTCTGGACGTTTCCAATTTGGCAGCCGGGCTCTGCCAGAGAGAGATACAGAGTGTTGCCCCATTACGAAGCAATGCTTTAGCAGAGCGCGAATGTCTGTGTGGCAGCGAATGCAGTTCCAAGGGACAGTGAAAACCAGCTAGAGCTTTCAGTGCTGGCAGCTTTCCTGTGGGCGCAATCTCTGGACGTTTCCAATTTGGCAGCCGGGCTCTGCCAGAGAGAGATACAGAGTGTTGCCCCATTACGAAGCAATGCTTTAGCAGAGCGCGAATGTCTGTGTGGCAGCGAATGCAGTTCCAAGGGACAGTGAAAACCAGCTAGAGCTTTCAGTGCTGGCAGCTTTCCTGTGGGCGCAATGTCTGGACGTTTCCAATTTGGCAGCCGGGCTCTGCCAGAGAGAGATACAGAGTGTTGCCCCATTACGAAGCAATGCTTTAGCAGAGCGCGAATGTCTGTGTGGCAGCGAATGCAGTTCCAAGGGACAGTGAAAACCAGCTAGAGCTTTCAGTGCTGGCAGCTTTCCTGTGGGCGCAATCTCTGGACGTTTCCAATTTGGCAGCCGGGCTCTGCCAGAGAGAGATACAGAGTGTTGCCCCATTACGAAGCAATGCTTTAGCAGAGCGCGAATGTCTGTGTGGCAGCGAATGCAGTTCCAAGGGACAGTGAAAACCAGCTAGAGCTTTCAGTGCTGGCAGCTTTCCTGTGGGCGCAATGTCTGGACGTTTCCAATTTGGCAGCCGGGCTCTGCCAGAGAGAGATACAGAGTGTTGCCCCATTACGAAGCAATGCTTTAGCAGAGCGCGAATGTCTGTGTGGCAGCGAATGCAGTTCCAAGGGACAGTGAAAACCAGCTAGAGCTTTCAGTGCTGGCAGCTTTCCTGTGGGCGCAATCTCTGGACGTTTCCAATTTGGCAGCCGGGCTCTGCCACAGAGAGATAAAGAATGTTGCCCCCTTACCAAGCAATGCTATAGCTGAGCGCGAATGTCTGTGTGGCAGCGAATGCAGTTCCAAGGGACAGTGAAAACCAGCTAGAGCTTTCAGTGCTGGCAGCTTTCCTGTGGGCGCAATCTCTGGACGTTTCCAATTTGGCAGCCGGGCTCTGCCAGAGAGAGATACAGAGTGTTGCCCCATTACGAAGCAATGCTTTAGCAGAGCGCGAATGTCTGTGTGGCAGCGAATGCAGTTCCAAGGGACAGTGAAAACCAGCTAGAGCTTTCAGGGCTGACAGCTTTCCTGTGGGCGCAATCTCTGGACGTTTCCAATTTGGCAGCCGGGCTCTGCCAGAGAGAGATACAGAGTGTTGCCCCCTTACCAAGCAATGCTTTAGCAGAGCGCGAATGTCTGTGTGGCAGCGAATGCAGTTCCAAGGGACAGTGAAAACCAGCTAGAGCTTTCAGTGCTGGCAGCTTTCCTGTGGGCGCAATCTCTGGACGTTTCCAATTTGGCAGCCGGGCTCTGCCAGAGAGAGATACAGAGTGTTGCCCCATTACGAAGCAACGCTTTAGCAGAGCGCGAATGTCTGTGTGGTAGCGAATGCAGTTCCAAGGGACAGTGAAAACCAGCTAGAGCTTTCAGTGCTGGCAGCTTTCCTGTGGGCGCAATCTCTGGACGTTTCCAATTTGGCAGCCGGGCTCTGCCACAGAGAGATAAAAAATGTTGCCCCCTTACCAAGCAATGCTATAGCTGAGCACGAATGTCTGTGTGGCAGCGAATGCAGTTCCAAGGGACAGTGAAAACCAGCTAGAGCTTTCAGTGCTGGCAGCTTTCCTGTGGGCGCAATCTCTGGACGTTTCCAATTTGGCAGCCGGGCTCTGCCAGAGAGAGATACAGAGTGTTGCCCCATTACGAAGCAATGCTTTAGCAGAGCGCGAATGTCTGTGTGGCAGCGAATGCAGTTCCAAGGGACAGTGAAAACCAGCTAGAGCTTTCAGTGCTGGCAGCTTTCCTGTGGGTGCAATCTCTGGACGTTTCCAATTTGGCAGCCGGGCTCTGCCAGAGAGAGATACAGAGTGTTGCCCCATTAGGAAGCAATGCTTTAGCAGAGCGCGAATGTCTGTGTGGCAGCGAATGCAGTTCCAAGGGACAGTGAAAACCAGCTAGAGCTTTCAGTGCTGGCAGCTTTCCTGTGGGCGCAATCTCTGGACGTTTCCAATTTGGCAGCCGGGCTCTGCCAGAGAGAGATACAGAGTGTTGCCCCATTACGAAGCAATGCTTTAGCAGAGCGCGAATGTCTGTGTGGCAGCGAATGCAGTTCCAAGGGACAGTGAAAACCAGCTAGAGCTTTCAGTGCTGGCAGCTTTCCTGTGGGCGCAATCTCTGGACGTTTCCAATTTGGCAGCCGGGCTCTGCCACAGAGAGATAAAGAATGTTGCCCCCTTACCAAGCAATGCTATAGCTGAGCACGAATGTCTGTGTGGCAGCGAATGCAGTTCCAAGGGACAGTGAAAACCAGCTAGAGCTTTCAGTGCTGGCAGCTTTCCTGTGGGCGCAATCTCTGGACGTTTCCAATTTGGCAGCCGGGCTCTGCCAGAGAGAGATACAGAGTGTTGCCCCATTACGAAGCAATGCTTTAGCAGAGCGCGAATGTCTGTGTGGCAGCGAATGCAGTTCCAAGGGACAGTGAAAACCAGCTAGAGCTTTCAGTGCTGGCAGCTTTCCTGTGGGCGCAATCTCTGGACGTTTCCAATTTGGCAGCCGGGCTCTGCCAGAGAGAGATACAGAGTGTTGCCCCATTACGAAGCAATGCTTTAGCAGAGCGCGAATGTCTGTGTGGCAGCGAATGCAGTTCCAAGGGACAGTGAAAACCAGCTAGAGCTTTCAGTGCTGGCAGCTTTCCTGTGGGCGCAATCTCTGGACGTTTCCAATTTGGCAGCCGGGCTCTGCCAGAGAGAGATACAGAGTGTTGCCCCATTACGAAGCAAAGCTTTAGCAGAGCGCGAATGTCTGTGTGGCAGCGAATGCAGTTCCAAGGGACAGTGAAAACCAGCTAGAGCTTTCAGTGCTGGCAGCTTTCCTGTGGGCGCAATCTCTGGACGTTTCCAATTTGGCAGCCGGGCTCTGCCAGAGAGAGATACAGAGTGTTGCCCCATTACGAAGCAACGCTTTAGCAGAGCGCGAATGTCTGTGTGGTAGCGAATGCAGTTCCAAGGGACAGTGAAAACCAGCTAGAGCTTTCAGTGCTGGCAGCTTTCCTGTGGGCGCAATCTCTGGACGTTTCCAATTTGGCAGCCGGGCTCTGCCACAGAGAGATAAAGAATGTTGCCCCCTTACCAAGCAATGCTATAGCTGAGCACGAATGTCTGTGTGGCAGCGAATGCAGTTCCAAGGGACAGTGAAAACCAGCTAGAGCTTTCAGTGCTGGCAGCTTTCCTGTGGGCGCAATCTCTGGACGTTTCCAATTTGGCAGCCGGGCTCTGCCAGAGAGAGATACAGAGTGTTGCCCCATTACGAAGCAATGCTTTAGCAGAGCGCGAATGTCTGTGTGGCAGCGAATGCAGTTCCAAGGGACAGTGAAAACCAGCTAGAGCTTTCAGTGCTGGCAGCTTTCCTGTGGGTGCAATCTCTGGACGTTTCCAATTTGGCAGCCGGGCTCTGCCAGAGAGAGATACAGAGTGTTGCCCCATTAGGAAGCAATGCTTTAGCAGAGCGCGAATGTCTGTGTGGCAGCGAATGCAGTTCCAAGGGACAGTGAAAACCAGCTAGAGCTTTCAGTGCTGGCAGCTTTCCTGTGGGCGCAATGTCTGGACGTTTCCAATTTGGCAGCCGGGCTCTGCCAGAGAGAGATACAGAGTGTTGCCCCATTACGAAGCAATGCTTTAGCAGAGCGCGAATGTCTGTGTGGCAGCGAATGCAGTTCCAAGGGACAGTGAAAACCAGCTAGAGCTTTCAGTGCTGGCAGCTTTCCTGTGGGCGCAATCTCTGGACGTTTCCAATTTGGCAGCCGGGCTCTGCCAGAGAGAGATACAGAGTGTTGCCCCATTACGAAGCAATGCTTTAGCAGAGCGCGAATGTCTGTGTGGCAGCGAATGCAGTTCCAAGGGACAGTGAAAACCAGCTAGAGCTTTCAGTGCTGGCAGCTTTCCTGTGGGCGCAATCTCTGGACGTTTCCAATTTGGCAGCCGGGCTCTGCCAGAGAGAGATAAAGAATGTTGCCCCCTTACCAAGCAATGCTATAGCTGAGCACGAATGTCTGTGTGGCAGCGAATGCAGTTCCAAGGGACAGTGAAAACCAGCTAGAGCTTTCAGTGCTGGCAGCTTTCCTGTGGGCGCAATCTCTGGACGTTTCCAATTTGGCAGCCGGGCTCTGCCAGAGAGAGATACAGAGTGTTGCCCCATTACGAAGCAATGCTTTAGCAGAGCGCGAATGTCTGTGTGGCAGCGAATGCAGTTCCAAGGGACAGTGAAAACCAGCTACAGCTTTCCGTGCTGGCAGCTTTCCTGTGGGCGCAATCTCTGGACGTTTCCAATTTGGCAGCCGGGCTCTGCCAGAGAGAGATACAGAGTGTTGCCCCATTACGAAGCAATGCTTTAGCAGAGCGCGAATGTCTGTGTGGCAGCGAATGCAGTTCCAAGGGACAGTGAAAACCAGCTAGAGCTTTCAGTGCTGGCAGCTTTCCTGTGGGCGCAATCTCTGGACGTTTCCAATTTGGCAGCCGGGCTCTGCCACAGAGAGATACAGAGTGTTGCCCCCTTGCCAAGCAATGCTATAGCTGAGCATGAATGTCTGTGTGGCAGCGAATGCAGTTCCAAGGGACAGTGAAAACCAGCTAGAGCTTTCAGTGCTGGCAGCTTTCCTGTGGGCGCAATCTCTGGACGTTTCCAATTTGGCAGCCGGGCTCTGCCAGAGAGAGATACAGAGTGTTGCCCCATTACGAAGCAATGCTTTAGCAGAGCGCGAATGTCTGTGTGGCAGCGAATGCAGTTCCAAGGGACAGTGAAAACCAGCTAGAGCTTTCAGGGCTGGCAGCTTTCCTGTGGGCGCAATCTCTGGACGTTTCCAATTTGGCAGCCGGGCTCTGCCAGAGAGAGATACAGAGTGTTGCCCCATTACGAAGCAATGCTTTAGCAGAGCGCGAATGTCTGTGTGGCAGCGAATGCAGTTCCAAGGGACAGTGAAAACCAGCTAGAGCTTTCAGTGCTGGCAGCTTTCCTGTGGGCGCAATCTCTGGACGTTTCCAATTTGGCAGCCGGGCTCTGCCAGAGAGAGATACAGAGTGTTGCCCCATTACGAAGCAATGCTTTAGCAGAGCGCGAATGTCTGTGTGGCAGCGAATGCAGTTCCAAGGGACAGTGAAAACCAGCTAGAGCTTTCAGTGCTGGCAGCTTTCCTGTGGGCGCAATGTCTGGACGTTTCCAATTTGGCAGCCGGGCTCTGCCAGAGAGAGATACAGAGTGTTGCCCCATTACGAAGCAATGCTTTAGCAGAGCGCGAATGTCTGTGTGGCAGCGAATGCAGTTCCAAGGGACAGTGAAAACCAGCTAGAGCTTTCAGTGCTGGCAGCTTTCCTGTGGGCGCAATCTCTGGACGTTTCCAATTTGGCAGCCGGGCTCTGCCAGAGAGAGATACAGAGTGTTGCCCCATTACGAAGCAATGCTTTAGCAGAGCGCGAATGTCTGTGTGGCAGCGAATGCAGTTCCAAGGGACAGTGAAAACCAGCTAGAGCTTTCAGTGCTGGCAGCTTTCCTGTGGGCGCAATGTCTGGACGTTTCCAATTTGGCAGCCGGGCTCTGCCAGAGAGAGATACAGAGTGTTGCCCCATTACGAAGCAATGCTTTAGCAGAGCGCGAATGTCTGTGTGGCAGCGAATGCAGTTCCAAGGGACAGTGAAAACCAGCTAGAGCTTTCAGTGCTGGCAGCTTTCCTGTGGGCGCAATCTCTGGACGTTTCCAATTTGGCAGCCGGGCTCTGCCACAGAGAGATAAAGAATGTTGCCCCCTTACCAAGCAATGCTATAGCTGAGCGCGAATGTCTGTGTGGCAGCGAATGCAGTTCCAAGGGACAGTGAAAACCAGCTAGAGCTTTCAGTGCTGGCAGCTTTCCTGTGGGCGCAATCTCTGGACGTTTCCAATTTGGCAGCCGGGCTCTGCCAGAGAGAGATACAGAGTGTTGCCCCATTACGAAGCAATGCTTTAGCAGAGCGCGAATGTCTGTGTGGCAGCGAATGCAGTTCCAAGGGACAGTGAAAACCAGCTAGAGCTTTCAGGGCTGACAGCTTTCCTGTGGGCGCAATCTCTGGACGTTTCCAATTTGGCAGCCGGGCTCTGCCAGAGAGAGATACAGAGTGTTGCCCCCTTACCAAGCAATGCTTTAGCAGAGCGCGAATGTCTGTGTGGCAGCGAATGCAGTTCCAAGGGACAGTGAAAACCAGCTAGAGCTTTCAGTGCTGGCAGCTTTCCTGTGGGCGCAATCTCTGGACGTTTCCAATTTGGCAGCCGGGCTCTGCCAGAGAGAGATACAGAGTGTTGCCCCATTACGAAGCAACGCTTTAGCAGAGCGCGAATGTCTGTGTGGTAGCGAATGCAGTTCCAAGGGACAGTGAAAACCAGCTAGAGCTTTCAGTGCTGGCAGCTTTCCTGTGGGCGCAATCTCTGGACGTTTCCAATTTGGCAGCCGGGCTCTGCCACAGAGAGATAAAAAATGTTGCCCCCTTACCAAGCAATGCTATAGCTGAGCACGAATGTCTGTGTGGCAGCGAATGCAGTTCCAAGGGACAGTGAAAACCAGCTAGAGCTTTCAGTGCTGGCAGCTTTCCTGTGGGCGCAATCTCTGGACGTTTCCAATTTGGCAGCCGGGCTCTGCCAGAGAGAGATACAGAGTGTTGCCCCATTACGAAGCAATGCTTTAGCAGAGCGCGAATGTCTGTGTGGCAGCGAATGCAGTTCCAAGGGACAGTGAAAACCAGCTAGAGCTTTCAGTGCTGGCAGCTTTCCTGTGGGTGCAATCTCTGGACGTTTCCAATTTGGCAGCCGGGCTCTGCCAGAGAGAGATACAGAGTGTTGCCCCATTAGGAAGCAATGCTTTAGCAGAGCGCGAATGTCTGTGTGGCAGCGAATGCAGTTCCAAGGGACAGTGAAAACCAGCTAGAGCTTTCAGTGCTGGCAGCTTTCCTGTGGGCGCAATGTCTGGACGTTTCCAATTTGGCAGCCGGGCTCTGCCAGAGAGAGATACAGAGTGTTGCCCCATTACGAAGCAATGCTTTAGCAGAGCGCGAATGTCTGTGTGGCAGCGAATGCAGTTCCAAGGGACAGTGAAAACCAGCTAGAGCTTTCAGTGCTGGCAGCTTTCCTGTGGGCGCAATCTCTGGACGTTTCCAATTTGGCAGCCGGGCTCTGCCAGAGAGAGATACAGAGTGTTGCCCCATTACGAAGCAATGCTTTAGCAGAGCGCGAATGTCTGTGTGGCAGCGAATGCAGTTCCAAGGGACAGTGAAAACCAGCTAGAGCTTTCAGTGCTGGCAGCTTTCCTGTGGGCGCAATCTCTGGACGTTTCCAATTTGGCAGCCGGGCTCTGCCACAGAGAGATAAAGAATGTTGCCCCCTTACCAAGCAATGCTATAGCTGAGCACGAATGTCTGTGTGGCAGCGAATGCAGTTCCAAGGGACAGTGAAAACCAGCTAGAGCTTTCAGTGCTGGCAGCTTTCCTGTGGGCGCAATGTCTGGACGTTTCCAATTTGGCAGCCGCGCTCTGCCAGAGAGAGATACAGAGTGTTGCCCCATTACGAAGCAATGCTTTAGCAGAGCGCGAATGTCTGTGTGGCAGCGAATGCAGTTCCAAGGGACAGTGAAAACCAGCTAGAGCTTTCAGGGCTGACAGCTTTCCTGTGGGCGCAATCTCTGGACGTTTCCAATTTGGCAGCCGGGCTCTGCCAGAGAGAGATACAGAGTGTTGCCCCCTTACCAAGCAATGCTTTAGCAGAGCGCGAATGTCTGTGTGGCAGCGAATGCAGTTCCAAGGGACAGTGAAAACCAGCTAGAGCTTTCAGTGCTGGCAGCTTTCCTGTGGGCGCAATCTCTGGACGTTTCCAATTTGGCAGCCGGGCTCTGCCAGAGAGAGATACAGAGTGTTGCCCCATTACGAAGCAACGCTTTAGCAGAGCGCGAATGTCTGTGTGGTAGCGAATGCAGTTCCAAGGGACAGTGAAAACCAGCTAGAGCTTTCAGTGCTGGCAGCTTTCCTGTGGGCGCAATCTCTGGACGTTTCCAATTTGGCAGCCGGGCTCTGCCACAGAGAGATAAAGAATGTTGCCCCCTTACCAAGCAATGCTATAGCTGAGCACGAATGTCTGTGTGGCAGCGAATGCAGTTCCAAGGGACAGTGAAAACCAGCTAGAGCTTTCAGTGCTGGCAGCTTTCCTGTGGGCGCAATGTCTGGACGTTTCCAATTTGGCAGCCGGGCTCTGCCAGAGAGAGATACAGAGTGTTGCCCCATTACGAAGCAATGCTTTAGCAGAGCGCGAATGTCTGTGTGGCAGCGAATGCAGTTCCAAGGGACAGTGAAAACCAGCTAGAGCTTTCAGTGCTGGCAGCTTTCCTGTGGGTGCAATCTCTGGACGTTTCCAATTTGGCAGCCGGGCTCTGCCAGAGAGAGATACAGAGTGTTGCCCCATTAGGAAGCAATGCTTTAGCAGAGCGCGAATGTCTGTGTGGCAGCGAATGCAGTTCCAAGGGACAGTGAAAACCAGCTAGAGCTTTCAGTGCTGGCAGCTTTCCTGTGGGCGCAATCTCTGGACGTTTCCAATTTGGCAGCCGGGCTCTGCCAGAGAGAGATACAGAGTGTTGCCCCATTACGAAGCAATGCTTTAGCAGAGCGCGAATGTCTGTGTGGCAGCGAATGCAGTTCCAAGGGACAGTGAAAACCAGCTAGAGCTTTCAGTGCTGGCAGCTTTCCTGTGGGCGCAATCTCTGGACGTTTCCAATTTGGCAGCCGGGCTCTGCCAGAGAGAGATACAGAGTGTTGCCCCATTACGAAGCAATGCTTTAGCAGAGCGCGAATGTCTGTGTGGCAGCGAATGCAGTTCCAAGGGACAGTGAAAACCAGCTAGAGCTTTCAGTGCTGGCAGCTTTCCTGTGGGCGCAATCTCTGGACGTTTCCAATTTGGCAGCCGGGCTCTGCCACAGAGAGATAAAGAATGTTGCCCCCTTACCAAGCAATGCTATAGCTGAGCACGAATGTCTGTGTGGCAGCGAATGCAGTTCCAAGGGACAGTGAAAACCAGCTAGAGCTTTCAGTGCTGGCAGCTTTCCTGTGGGCGCAATCTCTGGACGTTTCCAATTTGGCAGCCGGGCTCTGCCACAGAGAGATAAAGAATGTTGCCCCCTTACCAAGCAATGCTATAGCTGAGCACGAATGTCTGTGTGGCAGCGAATGCAGTTCCAAGGGACAGTGAAAACCAGCTAGAGCTTTCAGTGCTGGCAGCTTTCCTGTGGGCGCAATCTCTGGACGTTTCCAATTTGGCAGCCGGGCTCTGCCAGAGAGAGATACAGAGTGTTGCCCCATTACGAAGCAATGCTTTAGCAGAGCGCGAATGTCTGTGTGGCAGCGAATGCAGTTCCAAGGGACAGTGAAAACCAGCTAGAGCTTTCAGTGCTGGCAGCTTTCCTGTGGGCGCAATCTCTGGACGTTTCCAATTTGGCAGCCGGGCTCTGCCAGAGAGAGATACAGAGTGTTGCCCCATTACGAAGCAAAGCTTTAGCAGAGCGCGAATGTCTGTGTGGCAGCGAATGCAGTTCCAAGGGACAGTGAAAACCAGCTAGAGCTTTCAGTGCTGGCAGCTTTCCTGTGGGCGCAATCTCTGGACGTTTCCAATTTGGCAGCCGGGCTCTGCCAGAGAGAGATACAGAGTGTTGCCCCATTACGAAGCAACGCTTTAGCAGAGCGCGAATGTCTGTGTGGTAGCGAATGCAGTTCCAAGGGACAGTGAAAACCAGCTAGAGCTTTCAGTGCTGGCAGCTTTCCTGTGGGCGCAATCTCTGGACGTTTCCAATTTGGCAGCCGGGCTCTGCCACAGAGAGATAAAGAATGTTGCCCCCTTACCAAGCAATGCTATAGCTGAGCACGAATGTCTGTGTGGCAGCGAATGCAGTTCCAAGGGACAGTGAAAACCAGCTAGAGCTTTCAGTGCTGGCAGCTTTCCTGTGGGCGCAATCTCTGGACGTTTCCAATTTGGCAGCCGGGCTCTGCCACAGAGAGAGATACAGAGTGTTGCCCCATTACGAAGCAATGCTTTAGCAGAGCGCGAATGTCTGTGTGGCAGCGAATGCAGTTCCAAGGGACAGTGAAAACCAGCTAGAGCTTTCAGTGCTGGCAGCTTTCCTGTGGGTGCAATCTCTGGACGTTTCCAATTTGGCAGCCGGGCTCTGCCAGAGAGAGATACAGAGTGTTGCCCCATTAGGAAGCAATGCTTTAGCAGAGCGCGAATGTCTGTGTGGCAGCGAATGCAGTTCCAAGGGACAGTGAAAACCAGCTAGAGCTTTCAGTGCTGGCAGCTTTCCTGTGGGCGCAATCTCTGGACGTTTCCAATTTGGCAGCCGGGCTCTGCCAGAGAGAGATACAGAGTGTTGCCCCATTAGGAAGCAATGCTTTAGCAGAGCGCGAATGTCTGTGTGGCAGCGAATGCAGTTCCAAGGGACAGTGAAAACCAGCTAGAGCTTTCAGTGCTGGCAGCTTTCCTGTGGGCGCAATCTCTGGACGTTTCCAATTTGGCAGCCGGGCTCTGCCAGAGAGAGATACAGAGTGTTGCCCCATTACGAAGCAATGCTTTAGCAGAGCGCGAATGTCTGTGTGGCAGCGAATGCAGTTCCAAGGGACAGTGAAAACCAGCTAGAGCTTTCAGTGCTGGCAGCTTTCCTGTGGGCGCAATCTCTGGACGTTTCCAATTTGGCAGCCGGGCTCTGCCACAGAGAGATAAAGAATGTTGCCCCCTTACCAAGCAATGCTATAGCTGAGCACGAATGTCTGTGTGGCAGCGAATGCAGTTCCAAGGGACAGTGAAAACCAGCTAGAGCTTTCAGTGCTGGCAGCTTTCCTGTGGGCGCAATCTCTGGACGTTTCCAATTTGGCAGCCGGGCTCTGCCAGAGAGAGATACAGAGTGTTGCCCCATTACGAAGCAATGCTTTAGCAGAGCGCGAATGTCTGTGTGGCAGCGAATGCAGTTCCAAGGGACAGTGAAAACCAGCTACAGCTTTCCGTGCTGGCAGCTTTCCTGTGGGCGCAATCTCTGGACGTTTCCAATTTGGCAGCCGGGCTCTGCCAGAGAGAGATACAGAGTGTTGCCCCATTAGGAAGCAATGCTTTAGCAGAGCGCGAATGTCTGTGTGGCAGCGAATGCAGTTCCAAGGGACAGTGAAAACCAGCTAGAGCTTTCAGGGCTGGCAGCTTTCCTGTGGGCGCAATCTCTGGACGTTTCCAATTTGGCAGCCGGGCTCTGCCAGAGAGAGATACAGAGTGTTGCCCCATTACGAAGCAATGCTTTAGCAGAGCGCGAATGTCTGTGTGGCAGCGAATGCAGTTCCAAGGGACAGTGAAAACCAGCTAGAGCTTTCAGGGCTGGCAGCTTTCCTGTGGGCGCAATCTCTGGACGTTTCCAATTTGGCAGCCGGGCTCTGCCAGAGAGAGATACAGAGTGTTGCCCCATTACGAAGCAATGCTTTAGCAGAGCGCGAATGTCTGTGTGGCAGCGAATGCAGTTCCAAGGGACAGTGAAAACCAGCTAGAGCTTTCAGTGCTGGCAGCTTTCCTGTGGGCGCAATCTCTGGACGTTTCCAATTTGGCAGCCGGGCTCTGCCAGAGAGAGATACAGAGTGTTGCCCCATTACGAAGCAATGCTTTAGCAGAGCGCGAATGTCTGTGTGGCAGCGAATGCAGTTCCAAGGGACAGTGAAAACCAGCTAGAGCTTTCAGTGCTGGCAGCTTTCCTGTGGGCGCAATCTCTGGACGTTTCCAATTTGGCAGCCGGGCTCTGCCACAGAGAGATAAAGAATGTTGCCCCCTTACCAAGCAATGCTATAGCTGAGCGCGAATGTCTGTGTGGCAGCGAATGCAGTTCCAAGGGACAGTGAAAACCAGCTAGAGCTTTCAGTGCTGGCAGCTTTCCTGTGGGCGCAATCTCTGGACGTTTCCAATTTGGCAGCCGGGCTCTGCCAGAGAGAGATACAGAGTGTTGCCCCATTACGAAGCAATGCTTTAGCAGAGCGCGAATGTCTGTGTGGCAGCGAATGCAGTTCCAAGGGACAGTGAAAACCAGCTAGAGCTTTCAGTGCTGGCAGCTTTCCTGTGGGCGCAATCTCTGGACGTTTCCAATTTGGCAGCCGGGCTCTGCCACAGAGAGATAAAGAATGTTGCCCCCTTGCCAAGCAATGCTATAGCTGAGCACGAATGTCTGTGTGGCAGCGAATGCAGTTCCAAGGGACAGTGAAAACCAGCTAGAGCTTTCAGGGCTGACAGCTTTCCTGTGGGCGCAATCTCTGGACGTTTCCAATTTGGCAGCCGGGCTCTGCCAGAGAGAGATACAGAGTGTTGCCCCATTACGAAGCAATGCTTTAGCAGAGCGCGAATGTCTGTGTGGCAGCGAATGCAGTTCCAAGGGACAGTGAAAACCAGCTAGAGCTTTCAGTGCTGGCAGCTTTCCTGTGGGCGCAATCTCTGGACGTTTCCAATTTGGCAGCCGGGCTCTGCCAGAGAGAGATACAGAGTGTTGCCCCATTACGAAGCAACGCTTTAGCAGAGCGCGAATGTCTGTGTGGCAGCGAATGCAGTTCCAAGGGACAGTGAAAACCAGCTAGAGCTTTCAGTGCTGGCAGCTTTCCTGTGGGCGCAATCTCTGGACGTTTCCAATTTGGCAGCCGGGCTCTGCCACAGAGAGGTAAAGAATGTTGCCCCCTTACCAAGCAATGCTATAGCTGAGCACGAATGTCTGTGTGGCAGCGAATGCAGTTCCAAGGGACAGTGAAAACCAGCTAGAGCTTTCAGTGCTGGCAGCTTTCCTGTGGGCGCAATCTCTGGACGTTTCCAATTTGGCAGCCGGGCTCTGCCAGAGAGAGATACAGAGTGTTGCCCCATTAGGAAGCAATGCTTTAGCAGAGCGCGAATGTCTGTGTGGCAGCGAATGCAGTTCCAAGGGACAGTGAAAACCAGCTAGAGCTTTCAGTGCTGGCAGCTTTCCTGTGGGCGCAATGTCTGGACGTTTCCAATTTGGCAGCCGGGCTCTGCCAGAGAGAGATACAGAGTGTTGCCCCATTAGGAAGCAATGCTTTAGCAGAGCGCGAATGTCTGTGTGGCAGCGAATGCAGTTCCAAGGGACAGTGAAAACCAGCTAGAGCTTTCAGGGCTGGCAGCTTTCCTGTGGGCGCAATCTCTGGACGTTTCCAATTTGGCAGCCGGGCTCTGCCACAGAGAGATAAAGAATGTTGCCCCCTTACCAAGCAATGCTATAGCTGAGCACGAATGTCTGTGTGGCAGCGAATGCAGTTCCAAGGGACAGTGAAAACCAGCTAGAGCTTTCAGTGCTGGCAGCTTTCCTGTGGGCGCAATCTCTGGACGTTTCCAATTTGGCAGCCGGGCTCTGCCACAGAGAGATAAAGAATGTTGCCCCCTTACCAAGCAATGCTTTAGCAGAGCGCGAATGTCTGTGTGGCAGCGAATGCAGTTCCAAGGGACAGTGAAAACCAGCTAGAGCTTTCAGTGCTGGCAGCTTTCCTGTGGGCGCAATCTCTGGACGTTTCCAATTTGGCAGCCGGGCTCTGCCAGAGAGAGATACAGAGTGTTGCCCCATTACGAAGCAATGCTTTAGCAGAGCGCGAATGTCTGTGTGGCAGCGAATGCAGTTCCAAGGGACAGTGAAAACCAGCTAGAGCTTTCAGTGCTGGCAGCTTTCCTGTGGGCGCAATCTCTGGACGTTTCCAATTTGGCAGCCGGGCTCTGCCAGAGAGAGATACAGAGTTTTGCCCCATTAGGAAGCAATGCTTTAGCAGAGCGCGAATGTCTGTGTGGCAGCGAATGCAGTTCCAAGGGACAGTGAAAACCAGCTAGAGCTTTCAGTGCTGGCAGCTTTCCTGTGGGCGCAATCTCTGGACGTTTCCAATTTGGCAGCCGGGCTCTGCCAGAGAGAGATACAGAGTGTTGCCCCATTACGAAGCAATGCTTTAGCAGAGCGCGAATGTCTGTGTGGCAGCGAATGCAGTTCCAAGGGACAGTGAAAACCAGCTAGAGCTTTCAGTGCTGGCAGCTTTCCTGTGGGCGCAATCTCTGGACGTTTCCAATTTGGCAGCCGGGCTCTGCCAGAGAGAGATACAGAGTGTTGCCCCATTACGAAGCAATGCTTTAGCAGAGCGCGAATGTCTGTGTGGCAGCGAATGCAGTTCCAAGGGACAGTGAAAACCAGCTAGAGCTTTCAGGGCTGGCAGCTTTCCTGTGGGCGCAATCTCTGGACGTTTCCAATTTGGCAGCCGGGCTCTGCCACAGAGAGATAAAGAATGTTGCCCCCTTACCAAGCAATGCTATAGCTGAGCACGAATGTCTGTGTGGCAGCGAATGCAGTTCCAAGGGACAGTGAAAACCAGCTAGAGCTTTCAGTGCTGGCAGCTTTCCTGTGGGCGCAATCTCTGGACGTTTCCAATTTGGCAGCCGGGCTCTGCCAGAGAGAGATACAGAGTGTTGCCCCATTACGAAGCAATGCTTTAGCAGAGCGCGAATGTCTGTGTGGCAGCGAATGCAGTTCCAAGGGACAGTGAAAACCAGCTAGAGCTTTCAGGGCTGGCAGCTTTCCTGTGGGCGCAATCTCTGGACGTTTCCAATTTGGCAGCCGGGCTCTGCCAGACAGAGATACAGAGTGTTGCCCCATTACGAAGCAATGCTTTAGCAGAGCGCGAATGTCTGTGTGGCAGCGAATGCAGTTCCAAGGGACAGTGAAAACCAGCTAGAGCTTTCAGTGCTGGCAGCTTTCCTGTGGGCGCAATCTCTGGACGTTTCCAATTTGGCAGCCGGGCTCTGCCAGAGAGAGATACAGAGTGTTGCCCCATTACGAAGCAATGCTTTAGCAGAGCGCGAATGTCTGTGTGGCAGCGAATGCAGTTCCAAGGGACAGTGAAAACCAGCTAGAGCTTTCAGTGCTGGCAGCTTTCCTGTGGGCGCAATCTCTGGACGTTTCCAATTTGGCAGCCGGGCTCTGCCAGAGAGAGATACAGAGTGTTGCCCCATTACGAAGCAATGCTTTAGCAGAGCGCGAATGTCTGTGTGGCAGCGAATGCAGTTCCAAGGGACAGTGAAAACCAGCTAGAGCTTTCAGGGCTGGCAGCTTTCCTGTGGGCGCAATCTCTGGACGTTTCCAATTTGGCAGCCGGGCTCTGCCACAGAGAGATAAAGAATGTTGCCCCCTTACCAAGCAATGCTATAGCTGAGCACGAATGTCTGTGTGGCAGCGAATGCAGTTCCAAGGGACAGTGAAAACCAGCTAGAGCTTTCAGTGCTGGCAGCTTTCCTGTGGGCGCAATCTCTGGACGTTTCCAATTTGGCAGCCGGGCTCTGCCAGAGAGAGATACAGAGTGTTGCCCCATTACGAAGCAATGCTTTAGCAGAGCGCGAATGTCTGTGTGGCAGCGAATGCAGTTCCAAGGGACAGTGAAAACCAGCTAGAGCTTTCAGGGCTGGCAGCTTTCCTGTGGGCGCAATCTCTGGACGTTTCCAATTTGGCAGCCGGGCTCTGCCAGAGAGAGATACAGAGTGTTGCCCCCTTACCAAGCAATGCTTTAGCAGAGCGCGAATGTCTGTGTGGCAGCGAATGCAGTTCCAAGGGACAGTGAAAACCAGCTAGAGCTTTCAGTGCTGGCAGCTTTCCTGTGGGCGCAATCTCTGGACGTTTCAAATTTGGCAGCCGGGCTCTGCCAGAGAGAGATACAGAGTGTTGCCCCATTACGAAGCAATGCTTTAGCAGAGCGCGAATGTCTGTGTGGCAGCGAATGCAGTTCCAAGGGACAGTGAAAACCAGCTAGAGCTTTCAGTGCTGGCAGCTTTCCTGTGGGCGCAATGTCTGGACGTTTCCAATTTGGCAGCCGGGCTCTGCCAGAGAGAGATACAGAGTGTTGCCCCATTACGAAGCAATGCTTTAGCAGAGCGCGAATGTCTGTGTGGCAGCGAATGCAGTTCCAAGGGACAGTGAAAACCAGCTAGAGCTTTCAGTGCTGGCAGCTTTCCTGTGGGCGCAATCTCTGGACGTTTCCAATTTGGCAGCCGGGCTCTGCCAGAGAGAGATACAGAGTGTTGCCCCATTACGAAGCAACGCTTTAGCAGAGCGCGAATGTCTGTGTGGCAGCGAATGCAGTTCCAAGGGACAGTGAAAACCAGCTAGAGCTTTCAGTGCTGGCAGCTTTCCTGTGGGCGCAATCTCTGGACGTTTCCAATTTGGCAGCCGGGCTCTGCCACAGAGAGGTAAAGAATGTTGCCCCCTTACCAAGCAATGCTATAGCTGAGCACGAATGTCTGTGTGGCAGCGAATGCAGTTCCAAGGGACAGTGAAAACCAGCTAGAGCTTTCAGTGCTGGCAGCTTTCCTGTGGGCGCAATCTCTGGACGTTTCCAATTTGGCAGCCAGGCTCTGCCAGAGAGAGATACAGAGTGTTGCCCCATTACGAAGCAATGCTTTAGCAGAGCGCGAATGTCTGTGTGGCAGCGAATGCAGTTCCAAGGGACAGTGAAAACCAGCTAGAGCT
Source organism: Mycteria americana (assembly GCF_035582795.1). Lineage (NCBI taxonomy): Eukaryota > Metazoa > Chordata > Aves > Ciconiiformes > Ciconiidae > Mycteria > Mycteria americana. The sequence goes on from NC_134386.1 coordinate 7,252,798, forward strand.
TTCAGTGCTGGCAGCTTTCCTGTGGGTGCAATCTCTGGACGTTTCCAATTTGGCAGCCGGGCTCTGCCAGAGAGGGATACAGAATGTTGCCCCATTAGGAAGCAATGCTTTAGCAGAGCGCGAATGTCTGTGTGGCAGCGAATGCAGTTCCAAGGGACAGTGAAAACCAGCTAGAGCTTTCAGTGCTGGCAGCTTTCCTGTGGGCGCAATCTCTGGACGTTTCCAATTTGGCAGCCGGGCTCTGCCAGAGAGAGATACAGAGTGTTGCCCCATTACGAAGCAATGCTTTAGCAGAGCGCGAATGTCTGTGTGGCAGCGAATGCAGTTCCAAGGGACAGTGAAAACCAGCTAGAGCTTTCAGTGCTGGCAGCTTTCCTGTGGGTGCAATCTCTGGACGTTTCCAATTTGGCAGCCGGGCTCTGCCAGAGAGAGATACAGAATGTTGCCCCATTAGGAAGCAATGCTTTAGCAGAGCGCGAATGTCTGTGTGGCAGCGAATGCAGTTCCAAGGGACAGTGAAAACCAGCTAGAGCTTTCAGTGCTGGCAGCTTTCCTGTGGGCGCAATCTCTGGACGTTTCCAATTTGGCAGCCGGGCTCTGCCAGAGAGAGATACAGAGTGTTGCCCCATTACGAAGCAATGCTTTAGCAGAGCGCGAATGTCTGTGTGGCAGCGAATGCAGTTCCAAGGGACAGTGAAAACCAGCTAGAGCTTTCAGTGCTGGCAGCTTTCCTGTGGGCGCAATCTCTGGACGTTTCCAATTTGGCAGCCGGGCTCTGCCAGAGAGAGATACAGAGTGTTGCCCCATTACGAAGCAATGCTTTAGCAGAGCGCGAATGTCTGTGTGGCAGCGAATGCAGTTCCAAGGGACAGTGAAAACCAGCTAGAGCTTTCAGGGCTGGCAGCTTTCCTGTGGGCGCAATCTCTGGACGTTTCCAATTTGGCAGCCGGGCTCTGCCAGAGAGAGATACAGAGTGTTGCCCCATTACGAAGCAACGCTTTAGCAGAGCACGAATGTCTGTGTGGTAGCGAATGCAGTTCCAAGGGACAGTGAAAACCAGCTAGAGCTTTCAGTGCTGGCAGCTTTCCTGTGGGCGCAATCTCTGCACGTTTCCAATTTGGCAGCCGGGCTCTGCCAGAGAGAGATACAGAGTGTTGCCCCATTACGAAGCAATGCTTTAGCAGAGCGCGAATGTCTGTGTGGCAGCGAATGCAGTTCCAAGGGACAGTGAAAACCAGCTAGAGCTTTCAGTGCTGGCAGCTTTCCTGTGGGCGCAATCTCTGGACGTTTCCAATTTGGCAGCCGGGCTCTGCCAGAGAGAGATACAGAGTGTTGCCCCATTACGAAGCAATGCTTTAGCAGAGCGCGAATGTCTGTGTGGCAGCGAATGCAGTTCCAAGGGACAGTGAAAACCAGCTAGAGCTTTCAGTGCTGGCAGCTTTCCTGTGGGCGCAATGTCTGGACGTTTCCAATTTGGCAGCCGGGCTCTGCCAGAGAGAGATACAGAGTGTTGCCCCATTAGGAAGCAATGCTTTAGCAGAGCGCGAATGTCTGTGTGGCAGCGAATGCAGTTCCAAGGGACAGTGAAAACCAGCTAGAGCTTTCAGTGCTGGCAGCTTTCCTGTGGGCGCAATGTCTGGACGTTTCCAATTTGGCAGCCGGGCTCTGCCAGAGAGAGATACAGAGTGTTGCCCCATTACGAAGCAATGCTTTAGCAGAGCGCGAATGTCTGTGTGGCAGCGAATGCAGTTCCAAGGGACAGTGAAAACCAGCTAGAGCTTTCAGTGCTGGCAGCTTTCCTGTGGGCGCAATGTCTGGACGTTTCCAATTTGGCAGCCGGGCTCTGTCAGAGAGAGATACAGAGTGTTGCCCCATTACGAAGCAATGCTTTAGCAGAGCGCGAATGTCTGTGTGGCAGCGAATGCAGTTCCAAGGGACAGTGAAAACCAGCTAGAGCTTTCAGGGCTGGCAGCTTTCCTGTGGGCGCAATCTCTGGACGTTTCCAATTTGGCAGCCGGGCTCTGCCACAGAGAGATAAAGAATGTTGCCCCCTTACCAAGCAATGCTATAGCTGAGCACGAATGTCTGTGTGGCAGCGAATGCAGTTCCAAGGGACAGTGAAAACCAGCTAGAGCTTTCAGTGCTGGCAGCTTTCCTGTGGGCGCAATCTCTGGACGTTTCCAATTTGGCAGCCGGGCTCTGCCAGAGAGAGATACAGAGTGTTGCCCCATTACGAAGCAACGCTTTAGCAGAGCACGAATGTCTGTGTGGTAGCGAATGCAGTTCCAAGGGACAGTGAAAACCAGCTAGAGCTTTCAGTGCTGGCAGCTTTCCTGTGGGCGCAATCTCTGGACGTTTCCAATTTGGCAGCCGGGCTCTGCCACAGAGAGATAAAGAATGTTGCCCCCTTACCAAGCAATGCTTTAGCAGAGCGCGAATGTCTGTGTGGCAGCGAATGCAGTTCCAAGGGACAGTGAAAACCAGCTAGAGCTTTCAGTGCTGGCAGCTTTCCTGTGGGCGCAATCTCTGCACGTTTCCAATTTGGCAGCCGGGCTCTGCCAGAGAGAGATACAGAGTGTTGCCCCATTACGAAGCAATGCTTTAGCAGAGCGCGAATGTCTGTGTGGCAGCGAATGCAGTTCCAAGGGACAGTGAAAACCAGCTAGAGCTTTCAGTGCTGGCAGCTTTCCTGTGGGCGCAATCTCTGGACGTTTCCAATTTGGCAGCCGGGCTCTGCCAGAGAGAGATACAGAGTGTTGCCCCATTACGAAGCAATGCTTTAGCAGAGCGCGAATGTCTGTGTGGCAGCGAATGCAGTTCCAAGGGACAGTGAAAACCAGCTAGAGCTTTCAGTGCTGGCAGCTTTCCTGTGGGCGCAATCTCTGGACGTTTCCAATTTGGCAGCCGGGCTCTGCCAGAGAGAGATACAGAGTGTTGCCCCATTACGAAGCAATGCTTTAGCAGAGCGCGAATGTCTGTGTGGCAGCGAATGCAGTTCCAAGGGACAGTGAAAACCAGCTAGAGCTTTCAGGGCTGGCAGCTTTCCTGTGGGCGCAATCTCTGGACGTTTCCAATTTGGCAGCCGGGCTCTGCCACAGAGAGATAAAGAATGTTGCCCCCTTACCAAGCAATGCTATAGCTGAGCACGAATGTCTGTGTGGCAGCGAATGCAGTTCCAAGGGACAGTGAAAACCAGCTAGAGCTTTCAGTGCTGGCAGCTTTCCTGTGGGCGCAATCTCTGGACGTTTCCAATTTGGCAGCCGGGCTCTGCCAGAGAGAGATACAGAGTGTTGCCCCATTACGAAGCAATGCTTTAGCAGAGCGCGAATGTCTGTGTGGCAGCGAATGCAGTTCCAAGGGACAGTGAAAACCAGCTAGAGCTTTCAGGGCTGGCAGCTTTCCTGTGGGCGCAATCTCTGGACGTTTCCAATTTGGCAGCCGGGCTCTGCCAGAGAGAGATACAGAGTGTTGCCCCATTACGAAGCAATGCTTTAGCAGAGCGCGAATGTCTGTGTGGCAGCGAATGCAGTTCCAAGGGACAGTGAAAACCAGCTAGAGCTTTCAGTGCTGGCAGCTTTCCTGTGGGCGCAATCTCTGGACGTTTCCAATTTGGCAGCCGGGCTCTGCCAGAGAGAGATACAGAGTGTTGCCCCATTACGAAGCAATGCTTTAGCAGAGCGCGAATGTCTGTGTGGCAGCGAATGCAGTTCCAAGGGACAGTGAAAACCAGCTAGAGCTTTCAGTGCTGGCAGCTTTCCTGTGGGCGCAATCTCTGGACGTTTCCAATTTGGCAGCCGGGCTCTGCCAGAGAGAGATACAGAGTGTTGCCCCATTACGAAGCAATGCTTTAGCAGAGCGCGAATGTCTGTGTGGCAGCGAATGCAGTTCCAAGGGACAGTGAAAACCAGCTAGAGCTTTCAGGGCTGGCAGCTTTCCTGTGGGCGCAATCTCTGGACGTTTCCAATTTGGCAGCCGGGCTCTGCCACAGAGAGATAAAGAATGTTGCCCCCTTACCAAGCAATGCTATAGCTGAGCACGAATGTCTGTGTGGCAGCGAATGCAGTTCCAAGGGACAGTGAAAACCAGCTAGAGCTTTCAGTGCTGGCAGCTTTCCTGTGGGCGCAATCTCTGGACGTTTCCAATTTGGCAGCCGGGCTCTGCCAGAGAGAGATACAGAGTGTTGCCCCATTACGAAGCAATGCTTTAGCAGAGCGCGAATGTCTGTGTGGCAGCGAATGCAGTTCCAAGGGACAGTGAAAACCAGCTAGAGCTTTCAGGGCTGGCAGCTTTCCTGTGGGCGCAATCTCTGGACGTTTCCAATTTGGCATCCGGGCTCTGCCAGAGAGAGATACAGAGTGTTGCCCCATTAGGAAGCAATGCTTTAGCAGAGCGCGAATGTCTGTGTGGCAGCGAATGCAGTTCCAAGGGACAGTGAAAACCAGCTAGAGCTTTCAGTGCTGGCAGCTTTCCTGTGGGCGCAATCTCTGGACGTTTCCAATTTGGCAGCCGGGCTCTGCCAGAGAGAGATACAGAGTGTTGCCCCATTACGAAGCAATGCTTTAGCAGAGCGCGAATGTCTGTGTGGCAGCGAATGCAGTTCCAAGGGACAGTGAAAACCAGCTAGAGCTTTCAGTGCTGGCAGCTTTCCTGTGGGCGCAATCTCTGGACGTTTCCAATTTGGCAGCCGGGCTCTGCCACAGAGAGATAAAGAATGTTGCCCCCTTGCCAAGCAATGCTATAGCTGAGCACGAATGTCTGTGTGGCAGCGAATGCAGTTCCAAGGGACAGTGAAAACCAGCTAGAGCTTTCAGTGCTGGCAGCTTTCCTGTGGGCGCAATCTCTGGACGTTTCCAATTTGGCAGCCGGGCTCTGCCAGAGAGAGATACAGAGTGTTGCCCCATTACGAAGCAATGCTTTAGCAGAGCGCGAATGTCTGTGTGGCAGCGAATGCAGTTCCAAGGGACAGTGAAAACCAGCTAGAGCTTTCAGGGCTGACAGCTTTCCTGTGGGCGCAATCTCTGGACGTTTCCAATTTGGCAGCCGGGCTCTGCCAGAGAGAGATACAGAGTGTTGCCCCATTACGAAGCAATGCTTTAGCAGAGCGCGAATGTCTGTGTGGCAGCGAATGCAGTTCCAAGGGACAGTGAAAACCAGCTAGAGCTTTCAGTGCTGGCAGCTTTCCTGTGGGCGCAATCTCTGGACGTTTCCAATTTGGCAGCCGGGCTCTGCCAGAGAGAGATACAGAGTGTTGCCCCATTACGAAGCAACGCTTTAGCAGAGCGCGAATGTCTGTGTGGCAGCGAATGCAGTTCCAAGGGACAGTGAAAACCAGCTAGAGCTTTCAGTGCTGGCAGCTTTCCTGTGGGCGCAATCTCTGGACGTTTCCAATTTGGCAGCCGGGCTCTGCCACAGAGAGATAAAGAATGTTGCCCCCTTACCAAGCAATGCTATAGCTGAGCACGAATGTCTGTGTGGCAGCGAATGCAGTTCCAAGGGACAGTGAAAACCAGCTAGAGCTTTCAGTGCTGGCAGCTTTCCTGTGGGCGCAATCTCTGGACGTTTCCAATTTGGCAGCCAGGCTCTGCCAGAGAGAGATACAGAGTGTTGCCCCATTACGAAGCAATGCTTTAGCAGAGCGCGAATGTCTGTGTGGCAGCGAATGCAGTTCCAAGGGACAGTGAAAACCAGCTAGAGCTTTCAGTGCTGGCAGCTTTCCTGTGGGTGCAATCTCTGGACGTTTCCAATTTGGCAGCCGGGCTCTGCCAGAGAGAGATACAGAGTGTTGCCCCATTAGGAAGCAATGCTTTAGCAGAGCGCGAATGTCTGTGTGGCAGCGAATGCAGTTCCAAGGGACAGTGAAAACCAGCTAGAGCTTTCAGTGCTGGCAGCTTTCCTGTGGGCGCAATCTCTGGACGTTTCCAATTTGGCAGCCGGGCTCTGCCAGAGAGAGATACAGAGTGTTGCCCCATTACGAAGCAATGCTTTAGCAGAGCGCGAATGTCTGTGTGGCAGCGAATGCAGTTCCAAGGGACAGTGAAAACCAGCTAGAGCTTTCAGTGCTGGCAGCTTTCCTGTGGGCGCAATCTCTGGACGTTTCCAATTTGGCAGCCGGGCTCTGCCAGAGAGAGATACAGAGTGTTGCCCCATTACGAAGCAATGCTTTAGCAGAGCGCGAATGTCTGTGTGGCAGCGAATGCAGTTCCAAGGGACAGTGAAAACCAGCTAGAGCTTTCAGGGCTGGCAGCTTTCCTGTGGGCGCAATCTCTGGACGTTTCCAATTTGGCAGCCGGGCTCTGCCACAGAGAGATAAAGAATGTTGCCCCCTTACCAAGCAATGCTATAGCTGAGCACGAATGTCTGTGTGGCAGCGAATGCAGTTCCAAGGGACAGTGAAAACCAGCTAGAGCTTTCAGTGCTGGCAGCTTTCCTGTGGGCGCAATCTCTGGACGTTTCCAATTTGGCAGCCGGGCTCTGCCAGAGAGAGATACAGAGTGTTGCCCCATTAGGAAGCAATGCTTTAGCAGAGCGCGAATGTCTGTGTGGCAGCGAATGCAGTTCCAAGGGACAGTGAAAACCAGCTAGAGCTTTCAGTGCTGGCAGCTTTCCTGTGGGCGCAATCTCTGGACGTTTCCAATTTGGCAGCCGGGCTCTGCCAGAGAGAGATACAGAGTGTTGCCCCATTACGAAGCAACGCTTTAGCAGAGCGCGAATGTCTGTGTGGCAGCGAATGCAGTTCCAAGGGACAGTGAAAACCAGCTAGAGCTTTCAGTGCTGGCAGCTTTCCTGTGGGCGCAATCTCTGGACGTTTCCAATTTGGCAGCCGGGCTCTGCCAGAGAGAGATACAGAGTGTTGCCCCATTACGAAGCAATGCTTTAGCAGAGCGCGAATGTCTGTGTGGCAGCGAATGCAGTTCCAAGGGACAGTGAAAACCAGCTAGAGCTTTCAGTGCTGGCAGCTTTCCTGTGGGCGCAATGTCTGGACGTTTCCAATTTGGCAGCCGGGCTCTGCCAGAGAGAGATACAGAGTGTTGCCCCATTAGGAAGCAATGCTTTAGCAGAGCGCGAATGTCTGTGTGGCAGCGAATGCAGTTCCAAGGGACAGTGAAAACCAGCTAGAGCTTTCAGGGCTGACAGCTTTCCTGTGGGCGCAATCTCTGGACGTTTCCAATTTGGCAGCCGGGCTCTGCCAGAGAGAGATACAGAGTGTTGCCCCATTACGAAGCAATGCTTTAGCAGAGCGCGAATGTCTGTGTGGCAGCGAATGCAGTTCCAAGGGACAGTGAAAACCAGCTAGAGCTTTCAGGGCTGACAGCTTTCCTGTGGGCGCAATCTCTGGACGTTTCCAATTTGGCAGCCGGGCTCTGCCAGAGAGAGATACAGAGTGTTGCCCCATTACGAAGCAATGCTTTAGCAGAGCGCGAATGTCTGAGTGGCAGCGAATGCAGTTCCAAGGGACAGTGAAAACCAGCTAGAGCTTTCAGTGCTGGCAGCTTTCCTGTGGGCGCAATCTCTGGACGTTTCCAATTTGGCAGCCGGGCTCTGCCACAGAGAGATAAAGAATGTTGCCCCCTTACCAAGCAATGCTATAGCTGAGCACGAATGTCTGTGTGGCAGCGAATGCAGTTCCAAGGGACAGTGAAAACCAGCTAGAGCTTTCAGTGCTGGCAGCTTTCCTGTGGGCGCAATGTCTGGACGTTTCCAATTTGGCAGCCGGGCTCTGCCAGAGAGAGATACAGAGTGTTGCCCCATTACGAAGCAATGCTTTAGCAGAGCGCGAATGTCTGTGTGGCAGCGAATGCAGTTCCAAGGGACAGTGAAAACCAGCTAGAGCTTTCAGTGCTGGCAGCTTTCCTGTGGGTGCAATCTCTGGACGTTTCCAATTTGGCAGCCGGGCTCTGCCAGAGAGAGATACAGAGTGTTGCCCCATTACGAAGCAATGCTTTAGCAGAGCGCGAATGTCTGTGTGGCAGCGAATGCAGTTCCAAGGGACAGTGAAAACCAGCTAGAGCTTTCAGTGCTGGCAGCTTTCCTGTGGGCGCAATCTCTGGACGTTTCCAATTTGGCAGCCGGGCTCTGCCAGAGAGAGATACAGAGTGTTGCCCCATTACGAAGCAAAGCTTTAGCAGAGCGCGAATGTCTGTGTGGCAGCGAATGCAGTTCCAAGGGACAGTGAAAACCAGCTAGAGCTTTCAGTGCTGGCAGCTTTCCTGTGGGCGCAATCTCTGGACGTTTCCAATTTGGCAGCCGGGCTCTGCCAGAGAGAGATACAGAGTGTTGCCCCATTACGAAGCAACGCTTTAGCAGAGCGCGAATGTCTGTGTGGTAGCGAATGCAGTTCCAAGGGACAGTGAAAACCAGCTAGAGCTTTCAGTGCTGGCAGCTTTCCTGTGGGCGCAATCTCTGGACGTTTCCAATTTGGCAGCCGGGCTCTGCCACAGAGAGATAAAGAATGTTGCCCCCTTACCAAGCAATGCTATAGCTGAGCACGAATGTCTGTGTGGCAGCGAATGCAGTTCCAAGGGACAGTGAAAACCAGCTAGAGCTTTCAGTGCTGGCAGCTTTCCTGTGGGCGCAATCTCTGGACGTTTCCAATTTGGCAGCCGGGCTCTGCCAGAGAGAGATACAGAGTGTTGCCCCATTACGAAGCAATGCTTTAGCAGAGCGCGAATGTCTGTGTGGCAGCGAATGCAGTTCCAAGGGACAGTGAAAACCAGCTAGAGCTTTCAGTGCTGGCAGCTTTCCTGTGGGCGCAATCTCTGGACGTTTCCAATTTGGCAGCCGGGCTCTGCCAGAGAGAGATACAGAGTGTTGCCCCATTAGGAAGCAATGCTTTAGCAGAGCGCGAATGTCTGTGTGGCAGCGAATGCAGTTCCAAGGGACAGTGAAAACCAGCTAGAGCTTTCAGTGCTGGCAGCTTTCCTGTGGGCGCAATCTCTGGACGTTTCCAATTTGGCAGCCGGGCTCTGCCAGAGAGAGATACAGAGTGTTGCCCCATTACGAAGCAATGCTTTAGCAGAGCGCGAATGTCTGTGTGGCAGCGAATGCAGTTCCAAGGGACAGTGAAAACCAGCTAGAGCTTTCAGTGCTGGCAGCTTTCCTGTGGGCGCAATCTCTGGACGTTTCCAATTTGGCAGCCGGGCTCTGCCAGAGAGAGATACAGAGTGTTGCCCCATTACGAAGCAATGCTTTAGCAGAGCGCGAATGTCTGTGTGGCAGCGAATGCAGTTCCAAGGGACAGTGAAAACCAGCTAGAGCTTTCAGTGCTGGCAGCTTTCCTGTGGGCGCAATCTCTGGACGTTTCCAATTTGGCAGCCGGGCTCTGCCACAGAGAGATAAAGAATGTTGCCCCCTTACCAAGCAATGCTATAGCTGAGCACGAATGTCTGTGTGGCAGCGAATGCAGTTCCAAGGGACAGTGAAAACCAGCTAGAGCTTTCAGTGCTGGCAGCTTTCCTGTGGGCGCAATCTCTGGACGTTTCCAATTTGGCAGCCGGGCTCTGCCAGAGAGAGATACAGAGTGTTGCCCCATTACGAAGCAATGCTTTAGCAGAGCGCGAATGTCTGTGTGGCAGCGAATGCAGTTCCAAGGGACAGTGAAAACCAGCTACAGCTTTCCGTGCTGGCAGCTTTCCTGTGGGCGCAATCTCTGGACGTTTCCAATTTGGCAGCCGGGCTCTGCCAGAGAGAGATACAGAGTGTTGCCCCATTACGAAGCAGTGCTTTAGCAGAGCGTGAATGTCTGTGTGGCAGCGAATGCAGTTCCAAGGGACAGTGAAAACCAGCTAGAGCTTTCAGTGCTGGCAGCTTTCCTGTGGGCGCAATCTCTGGACGTTTCCAATTTGGCAGCCGGGCTCTGCCAGAGAGAGATACAGAGTGTTGCCCCATTACGAAGCAATGCTTTAGCAGAGCGCGAATGTCTGTGTGGCAGCGAATGCAGTTCCAAGGGACAGTGAAAACCAGCTAGAGCTTTCAGGGCTGGCAGCTTTCCTGTGGGCGCAATCTCTGGACGTTTCCAATTTGGCAGCCGGGCTCTGCCAGAGAGAGATACAGAGTGTCGCCCCATTACGAAGCAATGCTTTAGCAGAGCGCGAATGTCTGTGTGGCAGCGAATGCAGTTCCAAGGGACAGTGAAAACCAGCTAGAGCTTTCAGTGCTGGCAGCTTTCCTGTGGGCGCAATCTCTGGACGTTTCCAATTTGGCAGCCGGGCTCTGCCAGAGAGAGATACAGAGTGTTGCCCCATTACGAAGCAATGCTTTAGCAGAGCGCGAATGTCTGTGTGGCAGCGAATGCAGTTCCAAGGGACAGTGAAAACCAGCTACAGCTTTCAGTGCTGGCAGCTTTCCTGTGGGCGCAATCTCTGGACGTTTCCAATTTGGCAGCCGGGCTCTGCCACAGAGAGATAAAGAATGTTGCCCCCTTACCAAGCAATGCTATAGCTGAGCGCGAATGTCTGTGTGGCAGCGAATGCAGTTCCAAGGGACAGTGAAAACCAGCTAGAGCTTTCAGTGCTGGCAGCTTTCCTGTGGGCGCAATCTCTGGACGTTTCCAATTTGGCAGCCGGGCTCTGCCAGAGAGAGATACAGAGTGTTGCCCCATTACGAAGCAATGCTTTAGCAGAGCGCGAATGTCTGTGTGGCAGCGAATGCAGTTCCAAGGGACAGTGAAAACCAGCTAGAGCTTTCAGTGCTGGCAGCTTTCCTGTGGGCGCAATCTCTGGACGTTTCCAATTTGGCAGCCGGGCTCTGCCAGAGAGAGATACAGAGTGTTGCCCCATTACGAAGCAATGCTTTAGCAGAGCGCGAATGTCTGTGTGGCAGCGAATGCAGTTCCAAGGGACAGTGAAAACCAGCTAGAGCTTTCAGGGCTGACAGCTTTCCTGTGGGCGCAATCTCTGGACGTTTCCAATTTGGCAGCCGGGCTCTGCCAGAGAGAGATACAGAGTGTTGCCCCATTACGAAGCAATGCTTTAGCAGAGCGCGAATGTCTGTGTGGCAGCGAATGCAGTTCCAAGGGACAGTGAAAACCAGCTAGAGCTTTCAGTGCTGGCAGCTTTCCTGTGGGCGCAATCTCTGGACGTTTCCAATTTGGCAGCCGGGCTCTGCCAGAGAGAGATACAGAGTGTTGCCCCATTACGAAGCAACGCTTTAGCAGAGCGCGAATGTCTGTGTGGCAGCGAATGCAGTTCCAAGGGACAGTGAAAACCAGCTAGAGCTTTCAGTGCTGGCAGCTTTCCTGTGGGCGCAATCTCTGGACGTTTCCAATTTGGCAGCCGGGCTCTGCCACAGAGAGATAAAGAATGTTGCCCCCTTACCAAGCAATGCTATAGCTGAGCACGAATGTCTGTGTGGCAGCGAATGCAGTTCCAAGGGACAGTGAAAACCAGCTAGAGCTTTCAGTGCTGGCAGCTTTCCTGTGGGCGCAATCTCTGGACGTTTCCAATTTGGCAGCCAGGCTCTGCCAGAGAGAGATACAGAGTGTTGCCCCATTACGAAGCAATGCTTTAGCAGAGCGCGAATGTCTGTGTGGCAGCGAATGCAGTTCCAAGGGACAGTGAAAACCAGCTAGAGCTTTCAGTGCTGGCAGCTTTCCTGTGGGTGCAATCTCTGGACGTTTCCAATTTGGCAGCCGGGCTCTGCCAGAGAGAGATACAGAGTGTTGCCCCATTAGGAAGCAATGCTTTAGCAGAGCGCGAATGTCTGTGTGGCAGCGAATGCAGTTCCAAGGGACAGTGAAAACCAGCTAGAGCTTTCAGTGCTGGCAGCTTTCCTGTGGGCGCAATCTCTGGACGTTTCCAATTTGGCAGCCGGGCTCTGCCAGAGAGAGATACAGAGTGTTGCCCCATTACGAAGCAATGCTTTAGCAGAGCGCGAATGTCTGTGTGGCAGCGAATGCAGTTCCAAGGGACAGTGAAAACCAGCTAGAGCTTTCAGTGCTGGCAGCTTTCCTGTGGGCGCAATCTCTGGACGTTTCCAATTTGGCAGCCGGGCTCTGCCAGAGAGAGATACAGAGTGTTGCCCCATTACGAAGCAATGCTTTAGCAGAGCGCGAATGTCTGTGTGGCAGCGAATGCAGTTCCAAGGGACAGTGAAAACCAGCTAGAGCTTTCAGGGCTGGCAGCTTTCCTGTGGGCGCAATCTCTGGACGTTTCCAATTTGGCAGCCGGGCTCTGCCACAGAGAGATAAAGAATGTTGCCCCCTTACCAAGCAATGCTATAGCTGAGCACGAATGTCTGTGTGGCAGCGAATGCAGTTCCAAGGGACAGTGAAAACCAGCTAGAGCTTTAAGTGCTGGCAGCTTTCCTGTGGGCGCAATCTCTGGACGTTTCCAATTTGGCAGCCGGGCTCTGCCAGAGAGAGATACAGAGTGTTGCCCCATTAGGAAGCAATGCTTTAGCAGAGCGCGAATGTCTGTGTGGCAGCGAATGCAGTTCCAAGGGACAGTGAAAACCAGCTAGAGCTTTCAGTGCTGGCAGCTTTCCTGTGGGCGCAATCTCTGGACGTTTCCAATTTGGCAGCCGGGCTCTGCCAGAGAGAGATACAGAGTGTTGCCCCATTACGAAGCAACGCTTTAGCAGAGCGCGAATGTCTGTGTGGCAGCGAATGCAGTTCCAAGGGACAGTGAAAACCAGCTAGAGCTTTCAGTGCTGGCAGCTTTCCTGTGGGCGCAATCTCTGGACGTTTCCAATTTGGCAGCCGGGCTCTGCCAGAGAGAGATACAGAGTGTTGCCCCATTACGAAGCAATGCTTTAGCAGAGCGCGAATGTCTGAGTGGCAGCGAATGCAGTTCCAAGGGACAGTGAAAACCAGCTAGAGCTTTCAGTGCTGGCAGCTTTCCTGTGGGCGCAATGTCTGGACGTTTCCAATTTGGCAGCCGGGCTCTGCCAGAGAGAGATACAGAGTGTTGCCCCATTACGAAGCAATGCTTTAGCAGAGCGCGAATGTCTGTGTGGCAGCGAATGCAGTTCCAAGGGACAGTGAAAACCAGCTAGAGCTTTCAGTGCTGGCAGCTTTCCTGTGGGCGCAATGTCTGGACGTTTCCAATTTGGCAGCCAGGCTCTGCCAGAGAGAGATACAGAGTGTTGCCCCATTACGAAGCAATGCTTTAGCAGAGCGCGAATGTCTGTGTGGCAGCGAATGCAGTTCCAAGGGACAGTGAAAACCAGCTAGAGCTTTCAGTGCTGGCAGCTTTCCTGTGGGTGCAATCTCTGGACGTTTCCAATTTGGCAGCCGGGCTCTGCCAGAGAGAGATACAGAGTGTTGCCCCATTAGGAAGCAATGCTTTAGCAGAGCGCGAATGTCTGTGTGGCAGCGAATGCAGTTCCAAGGGACAGTGAAAACCAGCTAGAGCTTTCAGTGCTGGCAGCTTTCCTGTGGGCGCAATCTCTGGACGTTTCCAATTTGGCAGCCGGGCTCTGCCAGAGAGAGATACAGAGTGTTGCCCCATTACGAAGCAATGCTTTAGCAGAGCGCGAATGTCTGTGTGGCAGCGAATGCAGTTCCAAGGGACAGTGAAAACCAGCTAGAGCTTTCAGTGCTGGCAGCTTTCCTGTGGGCGCAATCTCTGGACGTTTCCAATTTGGCAGCCGGGCTCTGCCAGAGAGAGATACAGAGTGTTGCCCCATTACGAAGCAATGCTTTAGCAGAGCGCGAATGTCTGTGTGGCAGCGAATGCAGTTCCAAGGGACAGTGAAAACCAGCTAGAGCTTTCAGGGCTGGCAGCTTTCCTGTGGGCGCAATCTCTGGACGTTTCCAATTTGGCAGCCGGGCTCTGCCACAGAGAGATAAAGAATGTTGCCCCCTTACCAAGCAATGCTATAGCTGAGCACGAATGTCTGTGTGGCAGCGAATGCAGTTCCAAGGGACAGTGAAAACCAGCTAGAGCTTTAAGTGCTGGCAGCTTTCCTGTGGGCGCAATCTCTGGACGTTTCCAATTTGGCAGCCGGGCTCTGCCAGAGAGAGATACAGAGTGTTGCCCCATTAGGAAGCAATGCTTTAGCAGAGCGCGAATGTCTGTGTGGCAGCGAATGCAGTTCCAAGGGACAGTGAAAACCAGCTAGAGCTTTCAGTGCTGGCAGCTTTCCTGTGGGCGCAATCTCTGGACGTTTCCAATTTGGCAGCCGGGCTCTGCCACAGAGAGATACAGAGTGTTGCCCCATTACGAAGCAACGCTTTAGCAGAGCGCGAATGTCTGTGTGGCAGCGAATGCAGTTCCAAGGGACAGTGAAAACCAGCTAGAGCTTTCAGTGCTGGCAGCTTTCCTGTGGGCGCAATCTCTGGACGTTTCCAATTTGGCAGCCGGGCTCTGCCAGAGAGAGATACAGAGTGTTGCCCCATTACGAAGCAATGCTTTAGCAGAGCGCGAATGTCTGAGTGGCAGCGAATGCAGTTCCAAGGGACAGTGAAAACCAGCTAGAGCTTTCAGTGCTGGCAGCTTTCCTGTGGGCGCAATGTCTGGACGTTTCCAATTTGGCAGCCGGGCTCTGCCAGAGAGAGATACAGAGTGTTGCCCCATTACGAAGCAATGCTTTAGCAGAGCGCGAATGTCTGTGTGGCAGCGAATGCAGTTCCAAGGGACAGTGAAAACCAGCTAGAGCTTTCAGTGCTGGCAGCTTTCCTGTGGGCGCAATGTCTGGACGTTTCCAATTTGGCAGCCGGGCTCTGTCAGAGAGAGATACAGAGTGTTGCCCCATTACGAAGCAATGCTTTAGCAGAGCGCGAATGTCTGTGTGGCAGCGAATGCAGTTCCAAGGGACAGTGAAAACCAGCTAGAGCTTTCAGTGCTGGCAGCTTTCCTGTGGGCGCAATGTCTGGACGTTTCCAATTTGGCAGCCGGGCTCTGCCAGAGAGAGATACAGAGTGTTGCCCCATTACGAAGCAACGCTTTAGCAGAGCGCGAATGTCTGTGTGGCAGCGAATGCAGTTCCAAGGGACAGTGAAAACCAGCTAGAGCTTTCAGTGCTGGCAGCTTTCCTGTGGGCGCAATGTCTGGACGTTTCCAATTTGGCAGCCGGGCTCTGCCAGAGAGAGATACAGAGTGTTGCCCCATTACGAAGCAATGCTTTAGCAGAGCGCGAATGTCTGTGTGGCAGCGAATGCAGTTCCAAGGGACAGTGAAAACCAGCTACAGCTTTCAGTGCTGGCAGCTTTCCTGTGGGCGCAATCTCTGGACGTTTCCAATTTGGCAGCCGGGCTCTGCCACAGAGAGATACAGAGTGTTGCCCCCTTGCCAAGCAATGCTATAGCTGAGCATGAATGTCTGTGTGGCAGCGAATGCAGTTCCAAGGGACAGTGAAAACCAGCTAGAGCTTTCAGTGCTGGCAGCTTTCCTGTGGGCGCAATCTCTGGACGTTTCCAATTTGGCAGCCGGGCTCTGCCAGAGAGAGATACAGAGTGTTGCCCCATTACGAAGCAATGCTTTAGCAGAGCGCGAATGTCTGTGTGGCAGCGAATGCAGTTCCAAGGGACAGTGAAAACCAGCTAGAGCTTTCAGGGCTGGCAGCTTTCCTGTGGGCGCAATCTCTGGACGTTTCCAATTTGGCAGCCGGGCTCTGCCAGAGAGAGATACAGAGTGTTGCCCCATTACGAAGCAATGCTTTAGCAGAGCGCGAATGTCTGTGTGGCAGCGAATGCAGTTCCAAGGGACAGTGAAAACCAGCTAGAGCTTTCAGTGCTGGCAGCTTTCCTGTGGGCGCAATCTCTGGACGTTTCCAATTTGGCAGCCGGGCTCTGCCAGAGAGAGATACAGAGTGTTGCCCCATTACGAAGCAATGCTTTAGCAGAGCGCGAATGTCTGTGTGGCAGCGAATGCAGTTCCAAGGGACAGTGAAAACCAGCTAGAGCTTTCAGTGCTGGCAGCTTTCCTGTGGGCGCAATGTCTGGACGTTTCCAATTTGGCAGCCGGGCTCTGCCAGAGAGAGATACAGAGTGTTGCCCCATTACGAAGCAATGCTTTAGCAGAGCGCGAATGTCTGTGTGGCAGCGAATGCAGTTCCAAGGGACAGTGAAAACCAGCTAGAGCTTTCAGGGCTGGCAGCTTTCCTGTGGGCGCAATCTCTGGACGTTTCCAATTTGGCAGCCGGGCTCTGCCACAGAGAGATAAAGAATGTTGCCCCCTTACCAAGCAATGCTATAGCTGAGCACGAATGTCTGTGTGGCAGCGAATGCAGTTCCAAGGGACAGTGAAAACCAGCTAGAGCTTTCAGTGCTGGCAGCTTTCCTGTGGGCGCAATCTCTGGACGTTTCCAATTTGGCAGCCGGGCTCTGCCAGAGAGAGATACAGAGTGTTGCCCCATTACGAAGCAATGCTTTAGCAGAGCGCGAATGTCTGTGTGGCAGCGAATGCAGTTCCAAGGGACAGTGAAAACCAGCTAGAGCTTTCAGGGCTGGCAGCTTTCCTGTGGGCGCAATCTCTGGACGTTTCCAATTTGGCAGCCGGGCTCTGCCAGAGAGAGATAGAGAGTGTTGCCCCATTACGAAGCAATGCTTTAGCAGAGCGCGAATGTCTGTGTGGCAGCGAATGCAGTTCCAAGGGACAGTGAAAACCAGCTAGAGCTTTCAGTGCTGGCAGCTTTCCTGTGGGCGCAATCTCTGGACGTTTCCAATTTGGCAGCCGGGCTCTGCCAGGGAGAGATACAGAGTGTTGCCCCATTACGAAGCAATGCTTTAGCAGAGCGCGAATGTCTGTGTGGCAGCGAATGCAGTTCCAAGGGACAGTGAAAACCAGCTAGAGCTTTCAGTGCTGGCAGCTTTCCTGTGGGCGCAATCTCTGGACGTTTCCAATTTGGCAGCCGGGCTCTGCCAGAGAGAGATACAGAGTGTTGCCCCATTAGGAAGCAATGCTTTAGCAGAGCGCGAATGTCTGTGTGGCAGCGAATGCAGTTCCAAGGGACAGTGAAAACCAGCTAGAGCTTTCAGTGCTGGCAGCTTTCCTGTGGGCGCAATCTCTGGACGTTTCCAATTTGGCAGCCGGGCTCTGCCAGAGAGAGATACAGAGTGTTGCCCCATTACGAAGCAATGCTTTAGCAGAGCGCGAATGTCTGTGTGGCAGCGAATGCAGTTCCAAGGGACAGTGAAAACCAGCTAGAGCTTTCAGGGCTGGCAGCTTTCCTGTGGGCGCAATCTCTGGACGTTTCCAATTTGGCAGCCGGGCTCTGCCACAGAGAGATAAAGAATGTTGCCCCCTTACCAAGCAATGCTATAGCTGAGCACGAATGTCTGTGTGGCAGCGAATGCAGTTCCAAGGGACAGTGAAAACCAGCTAGAGCTTTCAGGGCTGGCAGCTTTCCTGTGGGCGCAATCTCTGGACGTTTCCAATTTGGCAGCCGGGCTCTGCCAGAGAGAGATACAGAGTGTTGCCCCATTACGAAGCAATGCTTTAGCAGAGCGCGAATGTCTGTGTGGCAGCGAATGCAGTTCCAAGGGACAGTGAAAACCAGCTAGAGCTTTCAGTGCTGGCAGCTTTCCTGTGGGCGCAATCTCTGGACGTTTCCAATTTGGCAGCCGGGCTCTGCCAGAGAGAGATACAGAGTGTTGCCCCATTACGAAGCAATGCTTTAGCAGAGCGCGAATGTCTGTGTGGCAGCGAATGCAGTTCCAAGGGACAGTGAAAACCAGCTAGAGCTTTCAGTGCTGGCAGCTTTCCTGTGGGCGCAATCTCTGGACGTTTCCAATTTGGCAGCCGGGCTCTGCCACAGAGAGATAAAGAATGTTGCCCCCTTGCCAAGCAATGCTATAGCTGAGCACGAATGTCTGTGTGGCAGCGAATGCAGTTCCAAGGGACAGTGAAAACCAGCTAGAGCTTTCAGTGCTGGCAGCTTTCCTGTGGGCGCAATCTCTGGACGTTTCCAATTTGGCAGCCGGGCTCTGCCAGAGAGAGATACAGAGTGTTGCCCCATTACGAAGCAATGCTTTAGCAGAGCGCGAATGTCTGTGTGGCAGCGAATGCAGTTCCAAGGGACAGTGAAAACCAGCTAGAGCTTTCAGGGCTGACAGCTTTCCTGTGGGCGCAATCTCTGGACGTTTCCAATTTGGCAGCCGGGCTCTGCCAGAGAGAGATACAGAGTGTTGCCCCATTACGAAGCAATGCTTTAGCAGAGCGCGAATGTCTGTGTGGCAGCGAATGCAGTTCCAAGGGACAGTGAAAACCAGCTAGAGCTTTCAGTGCTGGCAGCTTTCCTGTGGGCGCAATCTCTGGACGTTTCCAATTTGGCAGCCGGGCTCTGCCAGAGAGAGATACAGAGTGTTGCCCCATTACAAAGCAATGCTTTAGCAGAGCGCGAATGTCTGTGTGGCAGCGAATGCAGTTCCAAGGGACAGTGAAAACCAGCTAGAGCTTTCAGTGCTGGCAGCTTTCCTGTGGGCGCAATCTCTGGACGTTTCCAATTTGGCAGCCGGGCTCTGCCAGAGAGAGATAAAGAATGTTGCCCCCTTACCAAGCAATGCTATAGCTGAGCACGAATGTCTGTGTGGCAGCGAATGCAGTTCCAAGGGACAGTGAAAACCAGCTAGAGCTTTCAGTGCTGGCAGCTTTCCTGTGGGCGCAATCTCTGGACGTTTCCAATTTGGCAGCCAGGCTCTGCCAGAGAGAGATACAGAGTGTTGCCCCATTACGAAGCAATGCTTTAGCAGAGCGCGAATGTCTGTGTGGCAGCGAATGCAGTTCCAAGGGACAGTGAAAACCAGCTAGAGCTTTCAGTGCTGGCAGCTTTCCTGTGGGTGCAATCTCTGGACGTTTCCAATTTGGCAGCCGGGCTCTGCCAGAGAGAGATACAGAGTGTTGCCCCATTAGGAAGCAATGCTTTAGCAGAGCGCGAATGTCTGTGTGGCAGCGAATGCAGTTCCAAGGGACAGTGAAAACCAGCTAGAGCTTTCAGTGCTGGCAGCTTTCCTGTGGGCTCAATCTCTGGACGTTTCCAATTTGGCAGCCGGGCTCTGCCAGAGAGAGATACAGAGTGTTGCCCCATTAGGAAGCAATGCTTTAGCAGAGCGCGAATGTCTGTGTGGCAGCGAATGCAGTTCCAAGGGACAGTGAAAACCAGCTAGAGCTTTCAGTGCTGGCAGCTTTCCTGTGGGCGCAATCTCTGGACGTTTCCAATTTGGCAGCCGGGCTCTGCCACAGAGAGATAAAGAATGTTGCCCCCTTACCAAGCAATGCTATAGCTGAGCACGAATGTCTGTGTGGCAGCGAATGCAGTTCCAAGGGACAGTGAAAACCAGCTAGAGCTTTCAGTGCTGGCAGCTTTCCTGTGGGCGCAATCTCTGGACGTTTCCAATTTGGCAGCCGGGCTCTGCCAGAGAGAGATACAGAGTGTTGCCCCATAAGGAAGCAGTGCTTTAGCAGAGCGCGAATGTCTGTGTGGCAGCGAATGCAGTTCCAAGGGACAGTGAAAACCAGCTAGAGCTTTCAGTGCTGGCAGCTTTCCTGTGGGTGCAATCTCTGGACGTTTCCAATTTGGCAGCCGGGCTCTGCCAGAGAGAGATACAGAGTGTTGCCCCATTACGAAGCAACGCTTTAGCAGAGCGCGAATGTCTGTGTGGCAGCGAATGCAGTTCCAAGGGACAGTGAAAACCAGCTAGAGCTTTCAGTGCTGGCAGCTTTCCTGTGGGCGCAATCTCTGGACGTTTCCAATTTGGCAGCCGGGCTCTGCCAGAGAGAGATACAGAGTGTTGCCCCATTACGAAGCAATGCTTTAGCAGAGCGCGAATGTCTGAGTGGCAGCGAATGCAGTTCCAAGGGACAGTGAAAACCAGCTAGAGCTTTCAGTGCTGGCAGCTTTCCTGTGGGCGCAATGTCTGGACGTTTCCAATTTGGCAGCCGGGCTCTGCCAGAGAGAGATACAGAGTGTTGCCCCATTAGGAAGCAATGCTTTAGCAGAGCGCGAATGTCTGTGTGGCAGCGAATGCAGTTCCAAGGGACAGTGAAAACCAGCTAGAGCTTTCAGGGCTGGCAGCTTTCCTGTGGGCGCAATCTCTGGACGTTTCCAATTTGGCAGCCGGGCTCTGCCAGAGAGAGATACAGAGTGTTGCCCCATTAGGAAGCAATGCTTTAGCAGAGCGCGAATGTCTGTGTGGCAGCGAATGCAGTTCCAAGGGACAGTGAAAACCAGCTAGAGCTTTCAGTGCTGGCAGCTTTCCTGTGGGCGCAATCTCTGGACGTTTCCAATTTGGCAGCCGGGCTCTGCCAGAGAGAGATACAGAGTGTTGCCCCATTACGAAGCAATGCTTTAGCAGAGCGCGAATGTCTGTGTGGCAGCGAATGCAGTTCCAAGGGACAGTGAAAACCAGCTAGAGCTTTCAGGGCTGGCAGCTTTCCTGTGGGCGCAATCTCTGGACGTTTCCAATTTGGCAGCCGGGCTCTGCCACAGAGAGATAAAGAATGTTGCCCCCTTACCAAGCAATGCTATAGCTGAGCACGAATGTCTGTGTGGCAGCGAATGCAGTTCCAAGGGACAGTGAAAACCAGCTAGAGCTTTCAGTGCTGGCAGCTTTCCTGTGGGCGCAATCTCTGGACGTTTCCAATTTGGCAGCCGGGCTCTGCCAGAGAGAGATACAGAGTGTTGCCCCATTACGAAGCAATGCTTTAGCAGAGCGCGAATGTCTGTGTGGCAGCGAATGCAGTTCCAAGGGACAGTGAAAACCAGCTAGAGCTTTCAGTGCTGGCAGCTTTCCTGTGGGCGCAATCTCTGGACGTTTCCAATTTGGCAGCCGGGCTCTGCCAGAGAGAGATACAGAGTGTTGCCCCATTACGAAGCAATGCTTTAGCAGAGCGCGAATGTCTGTGTGGCAGCGAATGCAGTTCCAAGGGACAGTGAAAACCAGCTAGAGCTTTCAGTGCTGGCAGCTTTCCTGTGGGCGCAATCTCTGGACGTTTCCAATTTGGCAGCCGGGCTCTGCCAGAGAGAGATACAGAGTGTTGCCCCATTACGAAGCAATGCTTTAGCAGAGCGCGAATGTCTGTGTGGCAGCGAATGCAGTTCCAAGGGACAGTGAAAACCAGCTAGAGCTTTCAGTGCTGGCAGCTTTCCTGTGGGCGCAATCTCTGGACGTTTCCAATTTGGCAGCCGGGCTCTGCCAGAGAGAGATACAGAGTGTTGCCCCATTACGAAGCAACGCTTTAGCAGAGCGCGAATGTCTGTGTGGCAGCGAATGCAGTTCCAAGGGACAGTGAAAACCAGCTAGAGCTTTCAGTGCTGGCAGCTTTCCTGTGGGCGCAATCTCTGGACGTTTCCAATTTGGCAGCCGGGCTCTGCCACAAAGAGATAAAGAATGTTGCCCCCTTACCAAGCAATGCTATAGCTGAGCACGAATGTCTGTGTGGCAGCGAATGCAGTTCCAAGGGACAGTGAAAACCAGCTAGAGCTTTCAGTGCTGGCAGCTTTCCTGTGGGCGCAATCTCTGGACGTTTCCAATTTGGCAGCCAGGCTCTGCCAGAGAGAGATACAGAGTGTTGCCCCATTACGAAGCAATGCTTTAGCAGAGCGCGAATGTCTGTGTGGCAGCGAATGCAGTTCCAAGGGACAGTGAAAACCAGCTAGAGCTTTCAGTGCTGGCAGCTTTCCTGTGGGTGCAATCTCTGGACGTTTCCAATTTGGCAGCCGGGCTCTGCCAGAGAGAGATACAGAGTGTTGCCCCATTAGGAAGCAATGCTTTAGCAGAGCGCGAATGTCTGTGTGGCAGCGAATGCAGTTCCAAGGGACAGTGAAAACCAGCTAGAGCTTTCAGTGCTGGCAGCTTTCCTGTGGGCGCAATCTCTGGACGTTTCCAATTTGGCAGCCGGGCTCTGCCAGAGAGAGATACAGAGTGTTGCCCCATTACGAAGCAATGCTTTAGCAGAGCGCGAATGTCTGTGTGGCAGCGAATGCAGTTCCAAGGGACAGTGAAAACCAGCTAGAGCTTTCAGGGCTGGCAGCTTTCCTGTGGGCGCAATCTCTGGACGTTTCCAATTTGGCAGCCGGGCTCTGCCACAGAGAGATAAAGAATGTTGCCCCCTTACCAAGCAATGCTATAGCTGAGCACGAATGTCTGTGTGGCAGCGAATGCAGTTCCAAGGGACAGTGAAAACCAGCTAGAGCTTTCAGTGCTGGCAGCTTTCCTGTGGGCGCAATCTCTGGACGTTTCCAATTTGGCAGCCGGGCTCTGCCAGAGAGAGATACAGAGTGTTGCCCCATTAGGAAGCAATGCTTTAGCAGAGCGCGAATGTCTGTGTGGCAGCGAATGCAGTTCCAAGGGACAGTGAAAACCAGCTAGAGCTTTCAGTGCTGGCAGCTTTCCTGTGGGCGCAATCTCTGGACGTTTCCAATTTGGCAGCCGGGCTCTGCCAGAGAGAGATACAGAGTGTTGCCCCATTACGAAGCAACGCTTTAGCAGAGCGCGAATGTCTGTGTGGCAGCGAATGCAGTTCCAAGGGACAGTGAAAACCAGCTAGAGCTTTCAGTGCTGGCAGCTTTCCTGTGGGCGCAATCTCTGGACGTTTCCAATTTGGCAGCCGGGCTCTGCCAGAGAGAGATACAGAGTGTTGCCCCATTACGAAGCAATGCTTTAGCAGAGCGCGAATGTCTGAGTGGCAGCGAATGCAGTTCCAAGGGACAGTGAAAACCAGCTAGAGCTTTCAGTGCTGGCAGCTTTCCTGTGGGCGCAATGTCTGGACGTTTCCAATTTGGCAGCCGGGCTCTGCCAGAGAGAGATACAGAGTGTTGCCCCATTAGGAAGCAATGCTTTAGCAGAGCGCGAATGTCTGTGTGGCAGCGAATGCAGTTCCAAGGGACAGTGAAAACCAGCTAGAGCTTTCAGTGCTGGCAGCTTTCCTGTGGGCGCAATGTCTGGACGTTTCCAATTTGGCAGCCGGGCTCTGTCAGAGAGAGATACAGAGTGTTGCCCCATTACGAAGCAATGCTTTAGCAGAGCGCGAATGTCTGTGTGGCAGCGAATGCAGTTCCAAGGGACAGTGAAAACCAGCTAGAGCTTTCAGGGCTGACAGCTTTCCTGTGGGCGCAATCTCTGGACGTTTCCAATTTGGCAGCCGGGCTCTGCCAGAGAGAGATACAGAGTGTTGCCCCATTACGAAGCAATGCTTTAGCAGAGCGCGAATGTCTGTGTGGCAGCGAATGCAGTTCCAAGGGACAGTGAAAACCAGCTAGAGCTTTCAGGGCTGGCAGCTTTCCTGTGGGCGCAATCTCTGGACGTTTCCAATTTGGCAGCCGGGCTCTGCCAGAGAGAGATACAGAGTGTTGCCCCATTACGAAGCAATGCTTTAGCAGAGCGCGAATGTCTGAGTGGCAGCGAATGCAGTTCCAAGGGACAGTGAAAACCAGCTAGAGCTTTCAGTGCTGGCAGCTTTCCTGTGGGCGCAATCTCTGGACGTTTCCAATTTGGCAGCCGGGCTCTGCCACAGAGAGATAAAGAATGTTGCCCCCTTATCAAGCAATGCTATAGCTGAGCACGAATGTCTGTGTGGCAGCGAATGCAGTTCCAAGGGACAGTGAAAACCAGCTAGAGCTTTCAGTGCTGGCAGCTTTCCTGTGGGCGCAATGTCTGGACGTTTCCAATTTGGCAGCCGGGCTCTGCCAGAGAGAGATACAGAGTGTTGCCCCATTACGAAGCAATGCTTTAGCAGAGCGCGAATGTCTGTGTGGCAGCGAATGCAGTTCCAAGGGACAGTGAAAACCAGCTAGAGCTTTCAGTGCTGGCAGCTTTCCTGTGGGTGCAATCTCTGGACGTTTCCAATTTGGCAGCCGGGCTCTGCCAGAGAGAGATACAGAGTGTTGCCCCATTACGAAGCAATGCTTTAGCAGAGCGCGAATGTCTGTGTGGCAGCGAATGCAGTTCCAAGGGACAGTGAAAACCAGCTAGAGCTTTCAGTGCTGGCAGCTTTCCTGTGGGCGCAATCTCTGGACGTTTCCAATTTGGCAGCCGGGCTCTGCCAGAGAGAGATACAGAGTGTTGCCCCATTACGAAGCAACGCTTTAGCAGAGCGCGAATGTCTGTGTGGCAGCGAATGCAGTTCCAAGGGACAGTGAAAACCAGCTAGAGCTTTCAGTGCTGGCAGCTTTCCTGTGGGCGCAATCTCTGGACGTTTCCAATTTGGCAGCCGGGCTCTGCCACAGAGAGATAAAGAATGTTGCCCCCTTACCAAGCAATGCTATAGCTGAGCACGAATGTCTGTGTGGCAGCGAATGCAGTTCCAAGGGACAGTGAAAACCAGCTAGAGCTTTCAGTGCTGGCAGCTTTCCTGTGGGCGCAATCTCTGGACGTTTCCAATTTGGCAGCCAGGCTCTGCCAGAGAGAGATACAGAGTGTTGCCCCATTACGAAGCAATGCTTTAGCAGAGCGCGAATGTCTGTGTGGCAGCGAATGCAGTTCCAAGGGACAGTGAAAACCAGCTAGAGCTTTCAGTGCTGGCAGCTTTCCTGTGGGCGCAATCTCTGGACGTTTCCAATTTGGCAGCCGGGCTCTGCCAGAGAGAGATACAGAGTGTTGCCCCATTAGGAAGCAATGCTTTAGCAGAGCGCGAATGTCTGTGTGGCAGCGAATGCAGTTCCAAGGGACAGTGAAAACCAGCTAGAGCTTTCAGTGCTGGCAGCTTTCCTGTGGGCGCAATCTCTGGACGTTTCCAATTTGGCAGCCGGGCTCTGCCAGAGAGAGATACAGAGTGTTGCCCCATTACGAAGCAATGCCTTAGCAGAGCGCGAATGTCTGTGTGGCAGCGAATGCAGTTCCAAGGGACAGTGAAAACCAGCTAGAGCTTTCAGTGCTGGCAGCTTTCCTGTGGGCGCAATCTCTGGACGTTTCCAATTTGGCAGCCGGGCTCTGCCAGAGAGAGATACAGAGTGTTGCCCCATTACGAAGCAATGCTTTAGCAGAGCGCGAATGTCTGTGTGGCAGCGAATGCAGTTCCAAGGGACAGTGAAAACCAGCTAGAGCTTTCAGGGCTGGCAGCTTTCCTGTGGGCGCAATCTCTGGACGTTTCCAATTTGGCAGCCGGGCTCTGCCACAGAGAGATAAAGAATGTTGCCCCCTTACCAAGCAATGCTATAGCTGAGCACGAATGTCTGTGTGGCAGCGAATGCAGTTCCAAGGGACAGTGAAAACCAGCTAGAGCTTTCAGTGCTGGCAGCTTTCCTGTGGGCGCAATCTCTGGACGTTTCCAATTTGGCAGCCGGGCTCTGCCAGAGAGAGATACAGAGTGTTGCCCCATTACGAAGCAACGCTTTAGCAGAGCGCGAATGTCTGTGTGGCAGCGAATGCAGTTCCAAGGGACAGTGAAAACCAGCTAGAGCTTTCAGTGCTGGCAGCTTTCCTGTGGGCGCAATCTCTGGACGTTTCCAATTTGGCAGCCGGGCTCTGCCAGAGAGAGATACAGAGTGTTGCCCCATTACGAAGCAATGCTTTAGCAGAGCGCGAATGTCTGAGTGGCAGCGAATGCAGTTCCAAGGGACAGTGAAAACCAGCTAGAGCTTTCAGTGCTGGCAGCTTTCCTGTGGGCGCAATGTCTGGACGTTTCCAATTTGGCAGCCGGGCTCTGCCAGAGAGAGATACAGAGTGTTGCCCCATTAGGAAGCAATGCTTTAGCAGAGCGCGAATGTCTGTGTGGCAGCGAATGCAGTTCCAAGGGACAGTGAAAACCAGCTAGAGCTTTCAGTGCTGGCAGCTTTCCTGTGGGCGCAATGTCTGGACGTTTCCAATTTGGCAGCCGGGCTCTGTCAGAGAGAGATACAGAGTGTTGCCCCATTACGAAGCAATGCTTTAGCAGAGCGCGAATGTCTGTGTGGCAGCGAATGCAGTTCCAAGGGACAGTGAAAACCAGCTAGAGCTTTCAGGGCTGACAGCTTTCCTGTGGGCGCAATGTCTGGACGTTTCCAATTTGGCAGCCGGGCTCTGCCAGAGAGAGATACAGAGTGTTGCCCCATTACGAAGCAATGCTTTAGCAGAGCGCGAATGTCTGTGTGGCAGCGAATGCAGTTCCAAGGGACAGTGAAAACCAGCTAGAGCTTTCAGTGCTGGCAGCTTTCCTGTGGGTGCAATCTCTGGACGTTTCCAATTTGGCAGCCGGGCTCTGCCAGAGAGAGATACAGAGTGTTGCCCCATTACGAAGCAATGCTTTAGCAGAGCGCGAATGTCTGTGTGGCAGCGAATGCAGTTCCAAGGGACAGTGAAAACCAGCTAGAGCTTTCAGTGCTGGCAGCTTTCCTGTGGGCGCAATCTCTGGACGTTTCCAATTTGGCAGCCGGGCTCTGCCAGAGAGAGATACAGAGTGTTGCCCCATTACGAAGCAAAGCTTTAGCAGAGCGCGAATGTCTGTGTGGCAGCGAATGCAGTTCCAAGGGACAGTGAAAACCAGCTAGAGCTTTCAGTGCTGGCAGCTTTCCTGTGGGCGCAATCTCTGGACGTTTCCAATTTGGCAGCCGGGCTCTGCCAGAGAGAGATACAGAGTGTTGCCCCATTACGAAGCAACGCTTTAGCAGAGCGCGAATGTCTGTGTGGTAGCGAATGCAGTTCCAAGGGACAGTGAAAACCAGCTAGAGCTTTCAGTGCTGGCAGCTTTCCTGTGGGCGCAATCTCTGGACGTTTCCAATTTGGCAGCCGGGCTCTGCCACAGAGAGATAAAGAATGTTGCCCCCTTACCAAGCAATGCTATAGCTGAGCACGAATGTCTGTGTGGCAGCGAATGCAGTTCCAAGGGACAGTGAAAACCAGCTAGAGCTTTCAGTGCTGGCAGCTTTCCTGTGGGCGCAATCTCTGGACGTTTCCAATTTGGCAGCCGGGCTCTGCCAGAGAGAGATACAGAGTGTTGCCCCATTACGAAGCAATGCTTTAGCAGAGCGCGAATGTCTGTGTGGCAGCGAATGCAGTTCCAAGGGACAGTGAAAACCAGCTAGAGCTTTCAGTGCTGGCAGCTTTCCTGTGGGCGCAATCTCTGGACGTTTCCAATTTGGCAGCCGGGCTCTGCCAGAGAGAGATACAGAGTGTTGCCCCATTAGGAAGCAATGCTTTAGCAGAGCGCGAATGTCTGTGTGGCAGCGAATGCAGTTCCAAGGGACAGTGAAAACCAGCTAGAGCTTTCAGTGCTGGCAGCTTTCCTGTGGGCGCAATCTCTGGACGTTTCCAATTTGGCAGCCGGGCTCTGCCAGAGAGAGATACAGAGTGTTGCCCCATTACGAAGCAATGCTTTAGCAGAGCGCGAATGTCTGTGTGGCAGCGAATGCAGTTCCAAGGGACAGTGAAAACCAGCTAGAGCTTTCAGTGCTGGCAGCTTTCCTGTGGGCGCAATCTCTGGACGTTTCCAATTTGGCAGCCGGGCTCTGCCAGAGAGAGATACAGAGTGTTGCCCCATTACGAAGCAATGCTTTAGCAGAGCGCGAATGTCTGTGTGGCAGCGAATGCAGTTCCAAGGGACAGTGAAAACCAGCTAGAGCTTTCAGTGCTGGCAGCTTTCCTGTGGGCGCAATCTCTGGACGTTTCCAATTTGGCAGCCGGGCTCTGCCACAGAGAGATAAAGAATGTTGCCCCCTTACCAAGCAATGCTATAGCTGAGCACGAATGTCTGTGTGGCAGCGAATGCAGTTCCAAGGGACAGTGAAAACCAGCTAGAGCTTTCAGTGCTGGCAGCTTTCCTGTGGGCGCAATCTCTGGACGTTTCCAATTTGGCAGCCGGGCTCTGCCAGAGAGAGATACAGAGTGTTGCCCCATTACGAAGCAATGCTTTAGCAGAGCGCGAATGTCTGTGTGGCAGCGAATGCAGTTCCAAGGGACAGTGAAAACCAGCTAGAGCTTTCAGTGCTGGCAGCTTTCCTGTGGGCGCAATCTCTGGACGTTTCCAATTTGGCAGCCGGGCTCTGCCAGAGAGAGATACAGAGTGTTGCCCCATTACGAAGCAATGCTTTAGCAGAGCGCGAATGTCTGTGTGGCAGCGAATGCAGTTCCAAGGGACAGTGAAAACCAGCTACAGCTTTCAGTGCTGGCAGCTTTCCTGTGGGCGCAATCTCTGGACGTTTCCAATTTGGCAGCCGGGCTCTGCCACAGAGAGATAAAGAATGTTGCCCCCTTACCAAGCAATGCTATAGCTGAGCGCGAATGTCTGTGTGGCAGCGAATGCAGTTCCAAGGGACAGTGAAAACCAGCTAGAGCTTTCAGTGCTGGCAGCTTTCCTGTGGGCGCAATCTCTGGACGTTTCCAATTTGGCAGCCGGGCTCTGCCAGAGAGAGATACAGAGTGTTGCCCCATTACGAAGCAATGCTTTAGCAGAGCGCGAATGTCTGTGTGGCAGCGAATGCAGTTCCAAGGGACAGTGAAAACCAGCTAGAGCTTTCAGTGCTGGCAGCTTTCCTGTGGGCGCAATCTCTGGACGTTTCCAATTTGGCAGCCGGGCTCTGCCACAGAGAGATAAAGAATGTTGCCCCCTTGCCAAGCAATGCTATAGCTGAGCACGAATGTCTGTGTGGCAGCGAATGCAGTTCCAAGGGACAGTGAAAACCAGCTAGAGCTTTCAGGGCTGACAGCTTTCCTGTGGGCGCAATCTCTGGACGTTTCCAATTTGGCAGCCGGGCTCTGCCAGAGAGAGATACAGAGTGTTGCCCCATTACGAAGCAATGCTTTAGCAGAGCGCGAATGTCTGTGTGGCAGCGAATGCAGTTCCAAGGGACAGTGAAAACCAGCTAGAGCTTTCAGTGCTGGCAGCTTTCCTGTGGGCGCAATCTCTGGACGTTTCCAATTTGGCAGCCGGGCTCTGCCAGAGAGAGATACAGAGTGTTGCCCCATTACGAAGCAACGCTTTAGCAGAGCGCGAATGTCTGTGTGGCAGCGAATGCAGTTCCAAGGGACAGTGAAAACCAGCTAGAGCTTTCAGTGCTGGCAGCTTTCCTGTGGGCGCAATCTCTGGACGTTTCCAATTTGGCAGCCGGGCTCTGCCACAGAGAGATAAAGAATGTTGCCCCCTTACCAAGCAATGCTATAGCTGAGCACGAATGTCTGTGTGGCAGCGAATGCAGTTCCAAGGGACAGTGAAAACCAGCTAGAGCTTTCAGTGCTGGCAGCTTTCCTGTGGGCGCAATCTCTGGACGTTTCCAATTTGGCAGCCAGGCTCTGCCAGAGAGAGATACAGAGTGTTGCCCCATTACGAAGCAATGCTTTAGCAGAGCGCGAATGTCTGTGTGGCAGCGAATGCAGTTCCAAGGGACAGTGAAAACCAGCTAGAGCTTTCAGTGCTGGCAGCTTTCCTGTGGGTGCAATCTCTGGACGTTTCCAATTTGGCAGCCGGGCTCTGCCAGAGAGAGATACAGAGTGTTGCCCCATTAGGAAGCAATGCTTTAGCAGAGCGCGAATGTCTGTGTGGCAGCGAATGCAGTTCCAAGGGACAGTGAAAACCAGCTAGAGCTTTCAGTGCTGGCAGCTTTCCTGTGGGCGCAATCTCTGGACGTTTCCAATTTGGCAGCCGGGCTCTGCCAGAGAGAGATACAGAGTGTTGCCCCATTACGAAGCAATGCTTTAGCAGAGCGCGAATGTCTGTGTGGCAGCGAATGCAGTTCCAAGGGACAGTGAAAACCAGCTAGAGCTTTCAGTGCTGGCAGCTTTCCTGTGGGCGCAATCTCTGGACGTTTCCAATTTGGCAGCCGGGCTCTGCCAGAGAGAGATACAGAGTGTTGCCCCATTACGAAGCAATGCTTTAGCAGAGCGCGAATGTCTGTGTGGCAGCGAATGCAGTTCCAAGGGACAGTGAAAACCAGCTAGAGCTTTCAGGGCTGGCAGCTTTCCTGTGGGCGCAATCTCTGGACGTTTCCAATTTGGCAGCCGGGCTCTGCCACAGAGAGATAAAGAATGTTGCCCCCTTACCAAGCAATGCTATAGCTGAGCACGAATGTCTGTGTGGCAGCGAATGCAGTTCCAAGGGACAGTGAAAACCAGCTAGAGCTTTCAGTGCTGGCAGCTTTCCTGTGGGCGCAATCTCTGGACGTTTCCAATTTGGCAGCCGGGCTCTGCCAGAGAGAGATACAGAGTGTTGCCCCATTAGGAAGCAATGCTTTAGCAGAGCGCGAATGTCTGTGTGGCAGCGAATGCAGTTCCAAGGGACAGTGAAAACCAGCTAGAGCTTTCAGTGCTGGCAGCTTTCCTGTGGGCGCAATCTCTGGACGTTTCCAATTTGGCAGCCGGGCTCTGCCAGAGAGAGATACAGAGTGTTGCCCCATTACGAAGCAACGCTTTAGCAGAGCGCGAATGTCTGTGTGGCAGCGAATGCAGTTCCAAGGGACAGTGAAAACCAGCTAGAGCTTTCAGTGCTGGCAGCTTTCCTGTGGGCGCAATCTCTGGACGTTTCCAATTTGGCAGCCGGGCTCTGCCAGAGAGAGATACAGAGTGTTGCCCCATTACGAAGCAATGCTTTAGCAGAGCGCGAATGTCTGAGTGGCAGCGAATGCAGTTCCAAGGGACAGTGAAAACCAGCTAGAGCTTTCAGTGCTGGCAGCTTTCCTGTGGGCGCAATGTCTGGACGTTTCCAATTTGGCAGCCGGGCTCTGCCAGAGAGAGATACAGAGTGTTGCCCCATTAGGAAGCAATGCTTTAGCAGAGCGCGAATGTCTGTGTGGCAGCGAATGCAGTTCCAAGGGACAGTGAAAACCAGCTAGAGCTTTCAGTGCTGGCAGCTTTCCTGTGGGCGCAATGTCTGGACGTTTCCAATTTGGCAGCCGGGCTCTGTCAGAGAGAGATACAGAGTGTTGCCCCATTACGAAGCAATGCTTTAGCAGAGCGCGAATGTCTGTGTGGCAGCGAATGCAGTTCCAAGGGACAGTGAAAACCAGCTAGAGCTTTCAGTGCTGGCAGCTTTCCTGTGGGCGCAATGTCTGGACGTTTCCAATTTGGCAGCCGGGCTCTGCCAGAGAGAGATACAGAGTGTTGCCCCATTACGAAGCAACGCTTTAGCAGAGCGCGAATGTCTGTGTGGCAGCGAATGCAGTTCCAAGGGACAGTGAAAACCAGCTAGAGCTTTCAGTGCTGGCAGCTTTCCTGTGGGCGCAATGTCTGGACGTTTCCAATTTGGCAGCCGGGCTCTGCCAGAGAGAGATACAGAGTGTTGCCCCATTACGAAGCAATGCTTTAGCAGAGCGCGAATGTCTGTGTGGCAGCGAATGCAGTTCCAAGGGACAGTGAAAACCAGCTACAGCTTTCAGTGCTGGCAGCTTTCCTGTGGGCGCAATCTCTGGACGTTTCCAATTTGGCAGCCGGGCTCTGCCACAGAGAGATACAGAGTGTTGCCCCCTTGCCAAGCAATGCTATAGCTGAGCATGAATGTCTGTGTGGCAGCGAATGCAGTTCCAAGGGACAGTGAAAACCAGCTAGAGCTTTCAGTGCTGGCAGCTTTCCTGTGGGCGCAATCTCTGGACGTTTCCAATTTGGCAGCCGGGCTCTGCCAGAGAGAGATACAGAGTGTTGCCCCATTACGAAGCAATGCTTTAGCAGAGCGCGAATGTCTGTGTGGCAGCGAATGCAGTTCCAAGGGACAGTGAAAACCAGCTAGAGCTTTCAGGGCTGGCAGCTTTCCTGTGGGCGCAATCTCTGGACGTTTCCAATTTGGCAGCCGGGCTCTGCCAGAGAGAGATACAGAGTGTTGCCCCATTACGAAGCAATGCTTTAGCAGAGCGCGAATGTCTGTGTGGCAGCGAATGCAGTTCCAAGGGACAGTGAAAACCAGCTAGAGCTTTCAGTGCTGGCAGCTTTCCTGTGGGCGCAATCTCTGGACGTTTCCAATTTGGCAGCCGGGCTCTGCCAGAGAGAGATACAGAGTGTTGCCCCATTACGAAGCAATGCTTTAGCAGAGCGCGAATGTCTGTGTGGCAGCGAATGCAGTTCCAAGGGACAGTGAAAACCAGCTAGAGCTTTCAGTGCTGGCAGCTTTCCTGTGGGCGCAATGTCTGGACGTTTCCAATTTGGCAGCCGGGCTCTGCCAGAGAGAGATACAGAGTGTTGCCCCATTACGAAGCAATGCTTTAGCAGAGCGCGAATGTCTGTGTGGCAGCGAATGCAGTTCCAAGGGACAGTGAAAACCAGCTAGAGCTTTCAGTGCTGGCAGCTTTCCTGTGGGCGCAATCTCTGGACGTTTCCAATTTGGCAGCCGGGCTCTGCCACAGAGAGATAAAGAATGTTGCCCCCTTACCAAGCAATGCTATAGCTGAGCGCGAATGTCTGTGTGGCAGCGAATGCAGTTCCAAGGGACAGTGAAAACCAGCTAGAGCTTTCAGTGCTGGCAGCTTTCCTGTGGGCGCAATCTCTGGACGTTTCCAATTTGGCAGCCGGGCTCTGCCAGAGAGAGATACAGAGTGTTGCCCCATTACGAAGCAATGCTTTAGCAGAGCGCGAATGTCTGTGTGGCAGCGAATGCAGTTCCAAGGGACAGTGAAAACCAGCTAGAGCTTTCAGTGCTGGCAGCTTTCCTGTGGGCGCAATCTCTGGACGTTTCCAATTTGGCAGCCGGGCTCTGCCAGAGAGAGATACAGAGTGTTGCCCCATTACGAAGCAATGCTTTAGCAGAGCGCGAATGTCTGTGTGGCAGCGAATGCAGTTCCAAGGGACAGTGAAAACCAGCTAGAGCTTTCAGTGCTGGCAGCTTTCCTGTGGGCGCAATCTCTGGACGTTTCCAATTTGGCAGCCGGGCTCTGCCAGAGAGAGATATAGAGTGTTGCCCCATTACGAAGCAATGCTTTAGCAGAGCGCGAATGTCTGTGTGGCAGCGAATGCAGTTCCAAGGGACAGTGAAAACCAGCTAGAGCTTTCAGTGCTGGCAGCT
This sequence comes from Mycteria americana, assembly GCF_035582795.1. NCBI lineage: Eukaryota > Metazoa > Chordata > Aves > Ciconiiformes > Ciconiidae > Mycteria > Mycteria americana. The sequence goes on from NC_134386.1 coordinate 7,285,566, forward strand.
TTCCTGTGGGCGCAATCTCTGGACGTTTCCAATTTGGCAGCCGGGCTCTGCCAGAGAGAGATACAGAGTGTTGCCCCATTAGGAAGCAACGCTTTAGCAGAGCGCGAATGTCTGTGTGGTAGCGAATGCAGTTCCAAGGGACAGTGAAAACCAGCTAGAGCTTTCAGTGCTGGCAGCTTTCCTGTGGGCGCAATCTCTGGACGTTTCCAATTTGGCAGCCGGGCTCTGCCAGAGAGAGATACAGAGTGTTGCCCCATTAGGAAGCAATGCTTTAGCAGAGCGCGAATGTCTGTGTGGCAGCGAATGCAGTTCCAAGGGACAGTGAAAACCAGCTAGAGCTTTCAGTGCTGGCAGCTTTCCTGTGGGCGCAATCTCTGGACGTTTCCAATTTGGCAGCCGGGCTCTGCCAGAGAGAGATACAGAGTGTTGCCCCATTACGAAGCAATGCTTTAGCAGAGCGCGAATGTCTGTGTGGCAGCGAATGCAGTTCCAAGGGACAGTGAAAACCAGCTAGAGCTTTCAGTGCTGGCAGCTTTCCTGTGGGCGCAATCTCTGGACGTTTCCAATTTGGCAGCCGGGCTCTGCCAGAGAGAGATACAGAGTGTTGCCCCATTACGAAGCAATGCTTTAGCAGAGCGCGAATGTCTGTGTGGCAGCGAATGCAGTTCCAAGGGACAGTGAAAACCAGCTAGAGCATTCAGTGCTGGCAGCTTTCCTGTGGGCGCAATCTCTGGACGTTTCCAATTTGGCAGCCGGGCTCTGCCAGAGAGAGATACAGAATGTTGCCCCATTACGAAGCAATGCTTTAGCAGAGCGCGAATGTCTGTGTGGCAGCGAATGCAGTTCCAAGGGACAGTGAAAACCAGCTAGAGCTTTCAGTGCTGGCAGCTTTCCTGTGGGCGCAATCTCTGGACGTTTCCAATTTGGCAGCCGGGCTCTGCCACAGAGAGATAAAGAATGTTGCCCCCTTACCAAGCAATGCTATAGCTGAGCACGAATGTCTGTGTGGCAGCGAATGCAGTTCCAAGGGACAGTGAAAACCAGCTAGAGCTTTCAGTGCTGGCAGCTTTCCTGTGGGTGCAATCTCTGGACGTTTCCAATTTGGCAGCCGGGCTCTGCCAGAGAGAGATACAGAGTGTTGCCCCATTAGGAAGCAATGCTTTAGCAGAGCGCGAATGTCTGTGTGGCAGCGAATGCAGTTCCAAGGGACAGTGAAAACCAGCTAGAGCTTTCAGTGCTGGCAGCTTTCCTGTGGGCGCAATCTCTGGACGTTTCCAATTTGGCAGCCGGGCTCTGCCAGAGAGAGATACAGAGTGTTGCCCCATTACGAAGCAATGCTTTAGCAGAGCGCGAATGTCTGTGTGGCAGCGAATGCAGTTCCAAGGGACAGTGAAAACCAGCTAGAGCTTTCAGTGCTGGCAGCTTTCCTGTGGGCGCAATCTCTGGACGTTTCCAATTTGGCAGCCGGGCTCTGCCAGAGAGAGATACAGAGTGTTGCCCCATTACGAAGCAATGCTTTAGCAGAGCGCGAATGTCTGTGTGGCAGCGAATGCAGTTCCAAGGGACAGTGAAAACCAGCTAGAGCTTTCAGTGCTGGCAGCTTTCCTGTGGGCGCAATCTCTGGACGTTTCCAATTTGGCAGCCGGGCTCTGCCACAGAGAGATAAATAATGTTGCCCCCTTACCAAGCAATGCTATAGCTGAGCACGAATGTCTGTGTGGCAGCGAATGCAGTTCCAAGGGACAGTGAAAACCAGCTAGAGCTTTCAGTGCTGGCAGCTTTCCTGTGGGCGCAATCTCTGGACGTTTCCAATTTGGCAGCCGGGCTCTGCCAGAGAGAGATACAGAGTGTTGCCCCATTACGAAGCAATGCTTTAGCAGAGCGCGAATGTCTGTGTGGCAGCGAATGCAGTTCCAAGGGACAGTGAAAACCAGCTAGAGCTTTCAGGGCTGGCAGCTTTCCTGTGGGCGCAATCTCTGGACGTTTCCAATTTGGCAGCCGGGCTCTGCCAGAGAGAGATACAGAGTGTTGCCCCATTACGAAGCAATGCTTTAGCAGAGCGCGAATGTCTGTGTGGCAGCGAATGCAGTTCCAAGGGACAGTGAAAACCAGCTAGAGCTTTCAGTGCTGGCAGCTTTCCTGTGGGCGCAATCTCTGGACGTTTCCAATTTGGCAGCCGGGCTCTGCCAGAGAGAGATACAGAGTGTTGCCCCATTACGAAGCAAAGCTTTAGCAGAGCGCGAATGTCTGTGTGGCAGCGAATGCAGTTCCAAGGGACAGTGAAAACCAGCTAGAGCTTTCAGTGCTGGCAGCTTTCCTGTGGGCGCAATCTCTGGACGTTTCCAATTTGGCAGCCGGGCTCTGCCAGAGAGAGATACAGAGTGTTGCCCCATTACGAAGCAACGCTTTAGCAGAGCGCGAATGTCTGTGTGGTAGCGAATGCAGTTCCAAGGGACAGTGAAAACCAGCTAGAGCTTTCAGTGCTGGCAGCTTTCCTGTGGGCGCAATCTCTGGACGTTTCCAATTTGGCAGCCGGGCTCTGCCACAGAGAGATAAAGAATGTTGCCCCCTTACCAAGCAATGCTATAGCTGAGCACGAATGTCTGTGTGGCAGCGAATGCAGTTCCAAGGGACAGTGAAAACCAGCTAGAGCTTTCAGTGCTGGCAGCTTTCCTGTGGGCGCAATGTCTGGACGTTTCCAATTTGGCAGCCGGGCTCTGCCAGAGAGAGATACAGAGTGTTGCCCCATTACGAAGCAATGCTTTAGCAGAGCGCGAATGTCTGTGTGGCAGCGAATGCAGTTCCAAGGGACAGTGAAAACCAGCTAGAGCTTTCAGTGCTGGCAGCTTTCCTGTGGGTGCAATCTCTGGACGTTTCCAATTTGGCAGCCGGGCTCTGCCAGAGAGAGATACAGAGTGTTGCCCCATTAGGAAGCAATGCTTTAGCAGAGCGCGAATGTCTGTGTGGCAGCGAATGCAGTTCCAAGGGACAGTGAAAACCAGCTAGAGCTTTCAGTGCTGGCAGCTTTCCTGTGGGCGCAATCTCTGGACGTTTCCAATTTGGCAGCCGGGCTCTGCCAGAGAGAGATACAGAGTGTTGCCCCATTACGAAGCAATGCTTTAGCAGAGCGCGAATGTCTGTGTGGCAGCGAATGCAGTTCCAAGGGACAGTGAAAACCAGCTAGAGCTTTCAGTGCTGGCAGCTTTCCTGTGGGCGCAATCTCTGGACGTTTCCAATTTGGCAGCCGGGCTCTGCCACAGAGAGATAAAGAATGTTGCCCCCTTACCAAGCAATGCTATAGCTGAGCACGAATGTCTGTGTGGCAGCGAATGCAGTTCCAAGGGACAGTGAAAACCAGCTAGAGCTTTCAGTGCTGGCAGCTTTCCTGTGGGCGCAATCTCTGGACGTTTCCAATTTGGCAGCCGGGCTCTGCCAGAGAGAGATACAGAGTGTTGCCCCATTACGAAGCAATGCTTTAGCAGAGCGCGAATGTCTGTGTGGCAGCGAATGCAGTTCCAAGGGACAGTGAAAACCAGCTAGAGCTTTCAGTGCTGGCAGCTTTCCTGTGGGCGCAATCTCTGGACGTTTCCAATTTGGCAGCCGGGCTCTGCCAGAGAGAGATACAGAGTGTTGCCCCATTACGAAGCAATGCTTTAGCAGAGCGCGAATGTCTGTGTGGCAGCGAATGCAGTTCCAAGGGACAGTGAAAACCAGCTAGAGCTTTCAGTGCTGGCAGCTTTCCTGTGGGCGCAATCTCTGGACGTTTCCAATTTGGCAGCCGGGCTCTGCCAGAGAGAGATACAGAGTGTTGCCCCATTACGAAGCAATGCTTTAGCAGAGCGCGAATGTCTGTGTGGCAGCGAATGCAGTTCCAAGGGACAGTGAAAACCAGCTAGAGCTTTCAGGGCTGGCAGCTTTCCTGTGGGCGCAATCTCTGGACGTTTCCAATTTGGCAGCCGGGCTCTGCCAGAGAGAGATACAGAGTGTTGCCCCATTACGAAGCAATGCTTTAGCAGAGCGCGAATGTCTGTGTGGCAGCGAATGCAGTTCCAAGGGACAGTGAAAACCAGCTAGAGCTTTCAGTGCTGGCAGCTTTCCTGTGGGCGCAATCTCTGGACGTTTCCAATTTGGCAGCCGGGCTCTGCCAGAGAGAGATACAGAGTGTTGCCCCATTACGAAGCAATGCTTTAGCAGAGCGCGAATGTCTGTGTGGCAGCGAATGCAGTTCCAAGGGACAGTGAAAACCAGCTAGAGCTTTCAGTGCTGGCAGCTTTCCTGTGGGCGCAATCTCTGGACGTTTCCAATTTGGCAGCCGGGCTCTGCCACAGAGAGATAAAGAATGTTGCCCCCTTACCAAGCAATGCTATAGCTGAGCGCGAATGTCTGTGTGGCAGCGAATGCAGTTCCAAGGGACAGTGAAAACCAGCTAGAGCTTTCAGTGCTGGCAGCTTTCCTGTGGGCGCAATCTCTGGACGTTTCCAATTTGGCAGCCGGGCTCTGCCACAGAGAGATAAAGAATGTTGCCCCATTACGAAGCAATGCTTTAGCAGAGCGCGAATGTCTGTGTGGCAGCGAATGCAGTTCCAAGGGACAGTGAAAACCAGCTAGAGCTTTCAGTGCTGGCAGCTTTCCTGTGGGCGCAATCTCTGGACGTTTCCAATTTGGCAGCCGGGCTCTGCCACAGAGAGATAAAGAATGTTGCCCCCTTACCAAGCAATGCTATAGCTGAGCACGAATGTCTGTGTGGCAGCGAATGCAGTTCCAAGGGACAGTGAAAACCAGCTAGAGCTTTCAGTGCTGGCAGCTTTCCTGTGGGTGCAATCTCTGGACGTTTCCAATTTGGCAGCCGGGCTCTGCCAGAGAGAGATACAGAGTGTTGCCCCATTACGAAGCAATGCTTTAGCAGAGCGCGAATGTCTGTGTGGCAGCGAATGCAGTTCCAAGGGACAGTGAAAACCAGCTAGAGCTTTCAGGGCTGACAGCTTTCCTGTGGGCGCAATCTCTGGACGTTTCCAATTTGGCAGCCGGGCTCTGCCAGAGAGAGATACAGAGTGTTGCCCCATTACGAAGCAATGCTTTAGCAGAGCGCGAATGTCTGTGTGGCAGCGAATGCAGTTCCAAGGGACAGTGAAAACCAGCTAGAGCTTTCAGGGCTGACAGCTTTCCTGTGGGCGCAATCTCTGGACGTTTCCAATTTGGCAGCCGGGCTCTGCCAGAGAGAGATACAGAGTGTTGCCCCATTACGAAGCAATGCTATAGCTGAGCACGAATGTCTGTGTGGCAGCGAATGCAGTTCCAAGGGACAGTGAAAACCAGCTAGAGCTTTCAGTGCTGGCAGCTTTCCTGTGGGCGCAATCTCTGGACGTTTCCAATTTGGCAGCCGGGCTCTGCCAGAGAGAGATACAGAGTGTTGCCCCATTAGGAAGCAATGCTTTAGCAGAGCGCGAATGTCTGTGTGGCAGCGAATGCAGTTCCAAGGGACAGTGAAAACCAGCTAGAGCTTTCAGTGCTGGCAGCTTTCCTGTGGGCGCAATGTCTGGACGTTTCCAATTTGGCAGCCGGGCTCTGCCAGAGAGAGATACAGAGTGTTGCCCCATTACGAAGCAATGCTTTAGCAGAGCGCGAATGTCTGTGTGGCAGCGAATGCAGTTCCAAGGGACAGTGAAAACCAGCTAGAGCTTTCAGTGCTGGCAGCTTTCCTGTGGGTGCAATCTCTGGACGTTTCCAATTTGGCAGCCGGGCTCTGCCAGAGAGAGATACAGAGTGTTGCCCCATTACGAAGCAATGCTTTAGCAGAGCGCGAATGTCTGTGTGGCAGCGAATGCAGTTCCAAGGGACAGTGAAAACCAGCTAGAGCTTTCAGTGCTGGCAGCTTTCCTGTGGGCGCAATCTCTGGACGTTTCCAATTTGGCAGCCGGGCTCTGCCAGAGAGAGATACAGAGTGTTGCCCCATTACGAAGCAAAGCTTTAGCAGAGCGCGAATGTCTGTGTGGCAGCGAATGCAGTTCCAAGGGACAGTGAAAACCAGCTAGAGCTTTCAGTGCTGGCAGCTTTCCTGTGGGCGCAATCTCTGGACGTTTCCAATTTGGCAGCCGGGCTCTGCCAGAGAGAGATACAGAGTGTTGCCCCATTACGAAGCAACGCTTTAGCAGAGCGCGAATGTCTGTGTGGTAGCGAATGCAGTTCCAAGGGACAGTGAAAACCAGCTAGAGCTTTCAGTGCTGGCAGCTTTCCTGTGGGCGCAATCTCTGGACGTTTCCAATTTGGCAGCCGGGCTCTGCCACAGAGAGATAAAGAATGTTGCCCCCTTACCAAGCAATGCTATAGCTGAGCACGAATGTCTGTGTGGCAGCGAATGCAGTTCCAAGGGACAGTGAAAACCAGCTAGAGCTTTCAGTGCTGGCAGCTTTCCTGTGGGCGCAATCTCTGGACGTTTCCAATTTGGCAGCCGGGCTCTGCCAGAGAGAGATACAGAGTGTTGCCCCATTACGAAGCAATGCTTTAGCAGAGCGCGAATGTCTGTGTGGCAGCGAATGCAGTTCCAAGGGACAGTGAAAACCAGCTAGAGCTTTCAGTGCTGGCAGCTTTCCTGTGGGCGCAATCTCTGGACGTTTCCAATTTGGCAGCCGGGCTCTGCCAGAGAGAGATACAGAGTGTTGCCCCATTAGGAAGCAATGCTTTAGCAGAGCGCGAATGTCTGTGTGGCAGCGAATGCAGTTCCAAGGGACAGTGAAAACCAGCTAGAGCTTTCAGTGCTGGCAGCTTTCCTGTGGGCGCAATCTCTGGACGTTTCCAATTTGGCAGCCGGGCTCTGCCAGAGAGAGATACAGAGTGTTGCCCCATTACGAAGCAATGCTTTAGCAGAGCGCGAATGTCTGTGTGGCAGCGAATGCAGTTCCAAGGGACAGTGAAAACCAGCTAGAGCTTTCAGTGCTGGCAGCTTTCCTGTGGGCGCAATCTCTGGACGTTTCCAATTTGGCAGCCGGGCTCTGCCAGAGAGAGATACAGAGTGTTGCCCCATTACGAAGCAATGCTTTAGCAGAGCGCGAATGTCTGTGTGGCAGCGAATGCAGTTCCAAGGGACAGTGAAAACCAGCTAGAGCTTTCAGTGCTGGCAGCTTTCCTGTGGGCGCAATCTCTGGACGTTTCCAATTTGGCAGCCGGGCTCTGCCACAGAGAGATAAAGAATGTTGCCCCCTTACCAAGCAATGCTATAGCTGAGCACGAATGTCTGTGTGGCAGCGAATGCAGTTCCAAGGGACAGTGAAAACCAGCTAGAGCTTTCAGTGCTGGCAGCTTTCCTGTGGGCGCAATCTCTGGACGTTTCCAATTTGGCAGCCGGGCTCTGCCAGAGAGAGATACAGAGTGTTGCCCCATTACGAAGCAATGCTTTAGCAGAGCGCGAATGTCTGTGTGGCAGCGAATGCAGTTCCAAGGGACAGTGAAAACCAGCTAGAGCTTTCAGTGCTGGCAGCTTTCCTGTGGGCGCAATCTCTGGACGTTTCCAATTTGGCAGCCGGGCTCTGCCAGAGAGAGATACAGAGTGTTGCCCCATTACGAAGCAATGCTTTAGCAGAGCGTGAATGTCTGTGTGGCAGCGAATGCAGTTCCAAGGGACAGTGAAAACCAGCTAGAGCTTTCAGTGCTGGCAGCTTTCCTGTGGGCGCAATCTCTGGACGTTTCCAATTTGGCAGCCGGGCTCTGCCAGAGAGAGATACAGAGTGTTGCCCCATTACGAAGCAATGCTTTAGCAGAGCGCGAATGTCTGTGTGGCAGCGAATGCAGTTCCAAGGGACAGTGAAAACCAGCTAGAGCTTTCAGGGCTGGCAGCTTTCCTGTGGGCGCAATCTCTGGACGTTTCCAATTTGGCAGCCGGGCTCTGCCAGAGAGAGATACAGAGTGTTGCCCCATTACGAAGCAATGCTTTAGCAGAGCGCGAATGTCTGTGTGGCAGCGAATGCAGTTCCAAGGGACAGTGAAAACCAGCTAGAGCTTTCAGTGCTGGCAGCTTTCCTGTGGGCGCAATCTCTGGACGTTTCCAATTTGGCAGCCGGGCTCTGCCAGAGAGAGATACAGAGTGTTGCCCCATTACGAAGCAATGCTTTAGCAGAGCGCGAATGTCTGTGTGGCAGCGAATGCAGTTCCAAGGGACAGTGAAAACCAGCTACAGCTTTCAGTGCTGGCAGCTTTCCTGTGGGCGCAATCTCTGGACGTTTCCAATTTGGCAGCCGGGCTCTGCCACAGAGAGATAAAGAATGTTGCCCCCTTACCAAGCAATGCTATAGCTGAGCGCGAATGTCTGTGTGGCAGCGAATGCAGTTCCAAGGGACAGTGAAAACCAGCTAGAGCTTTCAGTGCTGGCAGCTTTCCTGTGGGCGCAATCTCTGGACGTTTCCAATTTGGCAGCCGGGCTCTGCCAGAGAGAGATACAGAGTGTTGCCCCATTACGAAGCAATGCTTTAGCAGAGCGCGAATGTCTGTGTGGCAGCGAATGCAGTTCCAAGGGACAGTGAAAACCAGCTAGAGCTTTCAGTGCTGGCAGCTTTCCTGTGGGCGCAATCTCTGGACGTTTCCAATTTGGCAGCCGGGCTCCGCCACAGAGAGATAAAGAATGTTGCCCCCTTGCCAAGCAATGCTATAGCTGAGCACGAATGTCTGTGTGGCAGCGAATGCAGTTCCAAGGGACAGTGAAAACCAGCTAGAGCTTTCAGTGCTGGCAGCTTTCCTGTGGGCGCAATCTCTGGACGTTTCCAATTTGGCAGCCGGGCTCTGCCAGAGAGAGATACAGAGTGTTGCCCCATTACGAAGCAATGCTTTAGCAGAGCGCGAATGTCTGTGTGGCAGCGAATGCAGTTCCAAGGGACAGTGAAAACCAGCTAGAGCTTTCAGGGCTGACAGCTTTCCTGTGGGCGCAATCTCTGGACGTTTCCAATTTGGCAGCCGGGCTCTGCCAGAGAGAGATACAGAGTGTTGCCCCATTACGAAGCAATGCTTTAGCAGAGCGCGAATGTCTGTGTGGCAGCGAATGCAGTTCCAAGGGACAGTGAAAACCAGCTAGAGCTTTCAGTGCTGGCAGCTTTCCTGTGGGCGCAATCTCTGGACGTTTCCAATTTGGCAGCCGGGCTCTGCCAGAGAGAGATACAGAGTGTTGCCCCATTACGAAGCAACGCTTTAGCAGAGCGCGAATGTCTGTGTGGCAGCGAATGCAGTTCCAAGGGACAGTGAAAACCAGCTAGAGCTTTCAGTGCTGGCAGCTTTCCTGTGGGCGCAATCTCTGGACGTTTCCAATTTGGCAGCCGGGCTCTGCCACAGAGAGATAAAGAATGTTGCCCCCTTACCAAGCAATGCTATAGCTGAGCACGAATGTCTGTGTGGCAGCGAATGCAGTTCCAAGGGACAGTGAAAACCAGCTAGAGCTTTCAGTGCTGGCAGCTTTCCTGTAGGCGCAATCTCTGGACGTTTCCAATTTGGCAGCCAGGCTCTGCCAGAGAGAGATACAGAGTGTTGCCCCATTACGAAGCAATGCTTTAGCAGAGCGCGAATGTCTGTGTGGCAGCGAATGCAGTTCCAAGGGACAGTGAAAACCAGCTAGAGCTTTCAGTGCTGGCAGCTTTCCTGTGGGTGCAATCTCTGGACGTTTCCAATTTGGCAGCCGGGCTCTGCCAGAGAGAGATACAGAGTGTTGCCCCATTAGGAAGCAATGCTTTAGCAGAGCGCGAATGTCTGTGTGGCAGCGAATGCAGTTCCAAGGGACAGTGAAAACCAGCTAGAGCTTTCAGTGCTGGCAGCTTTCCTGTGGGCGCAATCTCTGGACGTTTCCAATTTGGCAGCCGGGCTCTGCCAGAGAGAGATACAGAGTGTTGCCCCATTACGAAGCAATGCTTTAGCAGAGCGCGAATGTCTGTGTGGCAGCGAATGCAGTTCCAAGGGACAGTGAAAACCAGCTAGAGCTTTCAGTGCTGGCAGCTTTCCTGTGGGCGCAATCTCTGGACGTTTCCAATTTGGCAGCCGGGCTCTGCCAGAGAGAGATACAGAGTGTTGCCCCATTACGAAGCAATGCTTTAGCAGAGCGCGAATGTCTGTGTGGCAGCGAATGCAGTTCCAAGGGACAGTGAAAACCAGCTAGAGCTTTCAGGGCTGGCAGCTTTCCTGTGGGCGCAATCTCTGGACGTTTCCAATTTGGCAGCCGGGCTCTGCCACAGAGAGATAAAGAATGTTGCCCCCTTACCAAGCAATGCTATAGCTGAGCAGGAATGTCTGTGTGGCAGCGAATGCAGTTCCAAGGGACAGTGAAAACCAGCTAGAGCTTTCAGTGCTGGCAGCTTTCCTGTGGGCGCAATCTCTGGACGTTTCCAATTTGGCAGCCGGGCTCTGCCAGAGAGAGATACAGAGTGTTGCCCCATTAGGAAGCAATGCTTTAGCAGAGCGCGAATGTCTGTGTGGCAGCGAATGCAGTTCCAAGGGACAGTGAAAACCAGCTAGAGCTTTCAGTGCTGGCAGCTTTCCTGTGGGCGCAATCTCTGGACGTTTCCAATTTGGCAGCCGGGCTCTGCCAGAGAGAGATACAGAGTGTTGCCCCATTACGAAGCAACGCTTTAGCAGAGCGCGAATGTCTGTGTGGCAGCGAATGCAGTTCCAAGGGACAGTGAAAACCAGCTAGAGCTTTCAGTGCTGGCAGCTTTCCTGTGGGCGCAATCTCTGGACGTTTCCAATTTGGCAGCCGGGCTCTGCCAGAGAGAGATACAGAGTGTTGCCCCATTACGAAGCAATGCTTTAGCAGAGCGCGAATGTCTGAGTGGCAGCGAATGCAGTTCCAAGGGACAGTGAAAACCAGCTAGAGCTTTCAGTGCTGGCAGCTTTCCTGTGGGCGCAATCTCTGGACGTTTCCAATTTGGCAGCCGGGCTCTGCCACAGAGAGATACAGAGTGTTGCCCCATTAGGAAGCAATGCTTTAGCAGAGCGCGAATGTCTGTGTGGCAGCGAATGCAGTTCCAAGGGACAGTGAAAACCAGCTAGAGCTTTCAGTGCTGGCAGCTTTCCTGTGGGCGCAATGTCTGGACGTTTCCAATTTGGCAGCCGGGCTCTGCCACAGAGAGATACAGAGTGTTGCCCCCTTGCCAAGCAATGCTATAGCTGAGCATGAATGTCTGTGTGGCAGCGAATGCAGTTCCAAGGGACAGTGAAAACCAGCTAGAGCTTTCAGTGCTGGCAGCTTTCCTGTGGGCGCAATCTCTGGACGTTTCCAATTTGGCAGCCGGGCTCTGCCAGAGAGAGATACAGAGTGTTGCCCCATTACGAAGCAATGCTTTAGCAGAGCGCGAATGTCTGTGTGGCAGCGAATGCAGTTCCAAGGGACAGTGAAAACCAGCTAGAGCTTTCAGGGCTGGCAGCTTTCCTGTGGGCGCAATCTCTGGACGTTTCCAATTTGGCAGCCGGGCTCTGCCAGAGAGAGATACAGAGTGTTGCCCCATTACGAAGCAATGCTTTAGCAGAGCGCGAATGTCTGTGTGGCAGCGAATGCAGTTCCAAGGGACAGTGAAAACCAGCTAGAGCTTTCAGTGCTGGCAGCTTTCCTGTGGGCGCAATCTCTGGACGTTTCCAATTTGGCAGCCGGGCTCTGCCAGAGAGAGATACAGAGTGTTGCCCCATTACGAAGCAATGCTTTAGCAGAGCGCGAATGTCTGTGTGGCAGCGAATGCAGTTCCAAGGGACAGTGAAAACCAGCTAGAGCTTTCAGTGCTGGCAGCTTTCCTGTGGGCGCAATGTCTGGACGTTTCCAATTTGGCAGCCGGGCTCTGCCAGAGAGAGATACAGAGTGTTGCCCCATTACGAAGCAATGCTTTAGCAGAGCGCGAATGTCTGTGTGGCAGCGAATGCAGTTCCAAGGGACAGTGAAAACCAGCTAGAGCTTTCAGTGCTGGCAGCTTTCCTGTGGGCGCAATCTCTGGACGTTTCCAATTTGGCAGCCGGGCTCTGCCACAGAGAGATAAAGAATGTTGCCCCCTTACCAAGCAATGCTATAGCTGAGCGCGAATGTCTGTGTGGCAGCGAATGCAGTTCCAAGGGACAGTGAAAACCAGCTAGAGCTTTCAGTGCTGGCAGCTTTCCTGTGGGCGCAATCTCTGGACGTTTCCAATTTGGCAGCCGGGCTCTGCCAGAGAGAGATACAGAGTGTTGCCCCATTACGAAGCAATGCTTTAGCAGAGCGCGAATGTCTGTGTGGCAGCGAATGCAGTTCCAAGGGACAGTGAAAACCAGCTAGAGCTTTCAGTGCTGGCAGCTTTCCTGTGGGCGCAATCTCTGGACGTTTCCAATTTGGCAGCCGGGCTCTGCCAGAGAGAGATACAGAGTGTTGCCCCATTACGAAGCAATGCTTTAGCAGAGCGCGAATGTCTGTGTGGCAGCGAATGCAGTTCCAAGGGACAGTGAAAACCAGCTAGAGCTTTCAGTGCTGGCAGCTTTCCTGTGGGTGCAATCTCTGGACGTTTCCAATTTGGCAGCCGGGCTCTGCCAGAGAGAGATATAGAGTGTTGCCCCATTACGAAGCAATGCTTTAGCAGAGCGCGAATGTCTGTGTGGCAGCGAATGCAGTTCCAAGGGACAGTGAAAACCAGCTAGAGCTTTCAGTGCTGGCAGCTTTCCTGTGGGCGCAATCTCTGGACGTTTCCAATTTGGCAGCCGGGCTCTGCCAGAGAGAGATACAGAGTGTTGCCCCATTACGAAGCAACGCTTTAGCAGAGCGCGAATGTCTGTGTGGTAGCGAATGCAGTTCCAAGGGACAGTGAAAACCAGCTAGAGCTTTCAGTGCTGGCAGCATTCCTGTGGGCGCAATCTCTGGACGTTTCCAATTTGGCAGCCGGGCTCTGCCACAGAGAGATAAAGAATGTTGCCCCCTTACCAAGCAATGCTATAGCTGAGCACGAATGTCTGTGTGGCAGCGAATGCAGTTCCAAGGGACAGTGAAAACCAGCTAGAGCTTTCAGTGCTGGCAGCTTTCCTGTGGGCGCAATCTCTGGACGTTTCCAATTTGGCAGCCGGGCTCTGCCAGAGAGAGATACAGAGTGTTGCCCCATTACGAAGCAATGCTTTAGCAGAGCGCGAATGTCTGTGTGGCAGCGAATGCAGTTCCAAGGGACAGTGAAAACCAGCTAGAGCTTTCAGTGCTGGCAGCTTTCCTGTGGGCGCAATCTCTGGACGTTTCCAATTTGGCAGCCGGGCTCTGCCAGAGAGAGATACAGAGTGTTGCCCCATTACGAAGCAATGCTTTAGCAGAGCGCGAATGTCTGTGTGGCAGCGAATGCAGTTCCAAGGGACAGTGAAAACCAGCTAGAGCTTTCAGTGCTGGCAGCTTTCCTGTGGGCGCAATCTCTGGACGTTTCCAATTTGGCAGCCGGGCTCTGCCAGAGAGAGATACAGAGTGTTGCCCCATTACGAAGCAATGCTTTAGCAGAGCGCGAATGTCTGTGTGGCAGCGAATGCAGTTCCAAGGGACAGTGAAAACCAGCTAGAGCTTTCAGTGCTGGCAGCTTTCCTGTGGGCGCAATGTCTGGACGTTTCCAATTTGGCAGCCGGGCTCTGCCAGAGAGAGATACAGAGTGTTGCCCCATTAGGAAGCAATGCTTTAGCAGAGCGCGAATGTCTGTGTGGCAGCGAATGCAGTTCCAAGGGACAGTGAAAACCAGCTAGAGCTTTCAGTGCTGGCAGCTTTCCTGTGGGCGCAATCTCTGGACGTTTCCAATTTGGCAGCCGGGCTCTGCCACAGAGAGATAAAGAATGTTGCCCCCTTACCAAGCAATGCTATAGCTGAGCACGAATGTCTGTGTGGCAGCGAATGCAGTTCCAAGGGACAGTGAAAACCAGCTAGAGCTTTCAGTGCTGGCAGCTTTCCTGTGGGCGCAATCTCTGGACGTTTCCAATTTGGCAGCCGGGCTCTGCCAGAGAGAGATACAGAGTGTTGCCCCATTACGAAGCAATGCTTTAGCAGAGCGCGAATGTCTGTGTGGCAGCGAATGCAGTTCCAAGGGACAGTGAAAACCAGCTAGAGCTTTCAGTGCTGGCAGCTTTCCTGTGGGCGCAATCTCTGGACGTTTCCAATTTGGCAGCCGGGCTCTGCCAGAGAGAGATACAGAGTGTTGCCCCATTAGGAAGCAATGCTTTAGCAGAGCGCGAATGTCTGTGTGGCAGCGAATGCAGTTCCAAGGGACAGTGAAAACCAGCTAGAGCTTTCAGTGCTGGCAGCTTTCCTGTGGGCGCAATCTCTGGACGTTTCCAATTTGGCAGCCGGGCTCTGCCAGAGAGAGATACAGAGTGTTGCCCCATTACGAAGCAATGCTTTAGCAGAGCGCGAATGTCTGTGTGGCAGCGAATGCAGTTCCAAGGGACAGTGAAAACCAGCTAGAGCTTTCAGTGCTGGCAGCTTTCCTGTGGGCGCAATGTCTGGACGTTTCCAATTTGGCAGCCGGGCTCTGCCAGAGAGAGATACAGAGTGTTGCCCCATTAGGAAGCAATGCTTTAGCAGAGCGCGAATGTCTGTGTGGCAGCGAATGCAGTTCCAAGGGACAGTGAAAACCAGCTAGAGCTTTCAGTGCTGGCAGCTTTCCTGTGGGCGCAATCTCTGGACGTTTCCAATTTGGCAGCCGGGCTCTGCCAGAGAGAGATACAGAGTGTTGCCCCATTAGGAAGCAATGCTTTAGCAGAGCGCGAATGTCTGTGTGGCAGCGAATGCAGTTCCAAGGGACAGTGAAAACCAGCTAGAGCTTTCAGTGCTGGCAGCTTTCCTGTGGGCGCAATCTCTGGACGTTTCCAATTTGGCAGCCGGGCTCTGCCAGAGAGAGATACAGAGTGTTGCCCCATTACGAAGCAATGCTTTAGCAGAGCGCGAATGTCTGTGTGGCAGCGAATGCAGTTCCAAGGGACAGTGAAAACCAGCTAGAGCTTTCAGTGCTGGCAGCTTTCCTGTGGGCGCAATCTCTGGACGTTTCCAATTTGGCAGCCGGGCTCTGCCAGAGAGAGATACAGAGTGTTGCCCCATTACGAAGCAATGCTTTAGCAGAGCGCGAATGTCTATGTGGCAGCGAATGCAGTTCCAAGGGACAGTGAAAACCAGCTAGAGCTTTCAGTGCTGGCAGCTTTCCTGTGGGCGCAATGTCTGGACGTTTCCAATTTGGCAGCCGGGCTCTGCCAGAGAGAGATACAGAGTGTTGCCCCATTAGGAAGCAATGCTTTAGCAGAGCGCGAATGTCTGTGTGGCAGCGAATGCAGTTCCAAGGGACAGTGAAAACCAGCTAGAGCTTTCAGTGCTGGCAGCTTTCCTGTGGGCGCAATGTCTGGACGTTTCCAATTTGGCAGCCGGGCTCTGCCAGAGAGAGATACAGAGTGTTGCCCCATTACGAAGCAATGCTTTAGCAGAGCGCGAATGTCTGTGTGGCAGCGAATGCAGTTCCAAGGGACAGTGAAAACCAGCTAGAGCTTTCAGTGCTGGCAGCTTTCCTGTGGGCGCAATGTCTGGACGTTTCCAATTTGGCAGCCGGGCTCTGCCAGAGAGAGATACAGAGTGTTGCCCCATTACGAAGCAATGCTTTAGCAGAGCGCGAATGTCTGTGTGGCAGCGAATGCAGTTCCAAGGGACAGTGAAAACCAGCTAGAGCTTTCAGTGCTGGCAGCTTTCCTGTGGGCGCAATCTCTGGACGTTTCCAATTTGGCAGCCGGGCTCTGCCAGAGAGAGATACAGAGTGTTGCCCCATTACGAAGCAATGCTTTAGCAGAGCGCGAATGTCTGTGTGGCAGCGAATGCAGTTCCAAGGGACAGTGAAAACCAGCTAGAGCTTTCAGTGCTGGCAGCTTTCCTGTGGGCGCAATCTCTGGACGTTTCCAATTTGGCAGCCGGGCTCTGCCAGAGAGAGATACAGAGTGTTGCCCCATTACGAAGCAATGCTTTAGCAGAGCGCGAATGTCTGTGTGGCAGCGAATGCAGTTCCAAGGGACAGTGAAAACCAGCTAGAGCTTTCAGTGCTGGCAGCTTTCCTGTGGGCGCAATCTCTGGACGTTTCCAATTTGGCAGCCGGGCTCTGCCAGAGAGAGATACAGAGTGTTGCCCCATTACGAAGCAATGCTTTAGCAGAGCGCGAATGTCTGTGTGGCAGCGAATGCAGTTCCAAGGGACAGTGAAAACCAGCTAGAGCTTTCAGTGCTGGCAGCTTTCCTGTGGGCGCAATGTCTGGACGTTTCCAATTTGGCAGCCGGGCTCTGCCAGAGAGAGATACAGAGTGTTGCCCCATTACCAAGCAATGCTTTAGCAGAGCGCGAATGTCTGTGTGGCAGCGAATGCAGTTCCAAGGGACAGTGAAAACCAGCTAGAGCTTTCAGTGCTGGCAGCTTTCCTGTGGGCGCAATCTCTGGACGTTTCCAATTTGGCAGCCGGGCTCTGCCAGAGAGAGATACAGAGTGTTGCCCCATTAGGAAGCAATGCTTTAGCAGAGCGCGAATGTCTGTGTGGCAGCGAATGCAGTTCCAAGGGACAGTGAAAACCAGCTAGAGCTTTCAGTGCTGGCAGCTTTCCTGTGGGCGCAATGTCTGGACGTTTCCAATTTGGCAGCCGGGCTCTGCCAGAGAGAGATACAGAGTGTTGCCCCATTACCAAGCAATGCTTTAGCAGAGCGCGAATGTCTGTGTGGCAGCGAATGCAGTTCCAAGGGACAGTGAAAACCAGCTAGAGCTTTCAGTGCTGGCAGCTTTCCTGTGGGCGCAATGTCTGGACGTTTCCAATTTGGCAGCCGGGCTCTGCCACAGAGAGATAAAGAATGTTGCCCCCTTACCAAGCAATGCTATAGCTGAGCACGAATGTCTGTGTGGCAGCGAATGCAGTTCCAAGGGACAGTGAAAACCAGCTAGAGCTTTCAGTGCTGGCAGCTTTCCTGTGGGCGCAATCTCTGCACGTTTCCAATTTGGCAGCCGGGCTCTGCCAGAGAGAGATACAGAGTGTTGCCCCATTACGAAGCAATGCTTTAGCAGAGCGCGAATGTCTGTGTGGCAACGAATGCAGTTCCAAGGGACAGTGAAAACCAGCTAGAGCTTTCAGTGCTGGCAGCTTTCCTGTGTGCGCAATCTCTGGACGTTTCCAATTTGGCAGCCGGGCTCTGTCACAGAGAGATAAAGAATGTTGCCCCCTTACCAAGCAATGCTATAGCTGAGCACGAATGTCTGTGTGGCAGCGAATGCAGTTCCAAGGGAATGTGAAAACCAGCTAGAGCTTTCAGTGCTGGCAGCTTTCCTGTGGGCGCAATCTCTGGACGTTTCCAATTTGGCAGCCGGGCTCTGCCAGAGAGAGATACAGAGTGTTGCCCCATTAGGAAGCAATGCTTTAGCAGAGCGCGAATGTCTGTGTGGCAGCGAATGCAGTTCCAAGGGACAGTGAAAACCAGCTAGAGCTTTCAGTGCTGGCAGCTTTCCTGTGGGCGCAATGTCTGGACGTTTCCAATTTGGCAGCCGGGCTCTGCCAGAGAGAGATACAGAGTGTTGCCCCATTACGAAGCAATGCTTTAGCAGAGCGCGAATGTCTGTGTGGCAGCGAATGCAGTTCAAGGGACAGTGAAAACCAGCTAGAACTTTCAGTGCTGGCAGCTTTCCTGTGGGCGCAATGTCTGGACGTTTCCAATTTGGCAGCCGGGCTCTGCCAGAGAGAGATACAGAGTGTTGCCCCATTAGGAAGCAATGCTTTAGCAGAGCGCGAATGTCTGTGTGGCAGCGAATGCAGTTCCAAGGGACAGTGAAAACCAGCTAGAGCTTTCAGTGCTGGCAGCTTTCCTGTGGGCGCAATGTCTGGACGTTTCCAATTTGGCAGCCGGGCTCTGCCACAGAGAGATAAAGAATGTTGCCCCCTTACCAAGCAATGCTATAGCTGAGCACGAATGTCTGTGTGGCAGCGAATGCAGTTCCAAGGGACAGTGAAAACCAGCTAGAGCTTTCAGTGCTGGCAGCTTTCCTGTGGGCGCAATCTCTGCACGTTTCCAATTTGGCAGCCGGGCTCTGCCAGAGAGAGATACAGAGTGTTGCCCCATTACGAAGCAATGCTTTAGCAGAGCGCGAATGTCTGTGTGGCAACGAATGCAGTTCCAAGGGACAGTGAAAACCAGCTAGAGCTTTCAGTGCTGGCAGCTTTCCTGTGTGCGCAATCTCTGGACGTTTCCAATTTGGCAGCCGGGCTCTGTCACAGAGAGATAAAGAATGTTGCCCCCTTACCAAGCAATGCTATAGCTGAGCACGAATGTCTGTGTGGCAGCGAATGCAGTTCCAAGGGAATGTGAAAACCAGCTAGAGCTTTCAGTGCTGGCAGCTTTCCTGTGGGCGCAATCTCTGGACGTTTCCAATTTGGCAGCCGGGCTCTGCCAGAGAGAGATACAGAGTGTTGCCCCATTAGGAAGCAATGCTTTAGCAGAGCGCGAATGTCTGTGTGGCAGCGAATGCAGTTCCAAGGGACAGTGAAAACCAGCTAGAGCTTTCAGTGCTGGCAGCTTTCCTGTGGGCGCAATGTCTGGACGTTTCCAATTTGGCAGCCGGGCTCTGCCAGAGAGAGATACAGAGTGTTGCCCCATTACGAAGCAATGCTTTAGCAGAGCGCGAATGTCTGTGTGGCAGCGAATGCAGTTCCAAGGGACAGTGAAAACCAGCTAGAACTTTCAGTGCTGGCAGCTTTCCTGTGGGCGCAATGTCTGGACGTTTCCAATTTGGCAGCCGGGCTCTGCCAGAGAGAGATACAGAGTGTTGCCCCATTAGGAAGCAATGCTTTAGCAGAGCGCGAATGTCTGTGTGGCAGCGAATGCAGTTCCAAGGGACAGTGAAAACCAGCTAGAGCTTTCAGTGCTGGCAGCTTTCCTGTGGGCGCAATCTCTGGACGTTTCCAATTTGGCAGCCGGGCTCTGCCAGAGAGAGATACAGAGTGTTGCCCCATTACGAAGCAATGCTTTAGCAGAGCGCGAATGTCTGTGTGGCAGCGAATGCAGTTCCAAGGGACAGTGAAAACCAGCTAGAGCTTTCAGTGCTGGCAGCTTTCCTGTGGGCGCAATCTCTGGACGTTTCCAATTTGGCAGCCGGGCTCTGCCAGAGAGAGATACAGAGTGTTGCCCCATTACGAAGCAATGCTTTAGCAGAGCGCGAATGTCTGTGTGGCAGCGAATGCAGTTCCAAGGGACAGTGAAAACCAGCTAGAGCTTTCAGTGCTGGCAGCTTTCCTGTGGGCGCAATCTCTGGACGTTTCCAATTTGGCAGCCGGGCTCTGCCAGAGAGAGATACAGAGTGTTGCCCCATTACCAAGCAATGCTTTAGCAGAGCGCGAATGTCTGTGTGGCAGCGAATGCAGTTCCAAGGGACAGTGAAAACCAGCTAGAGCTTTCAGTGCTGGCAGCTTTCCTGTGGGCGCAATGTCTGGACGTTTCCAATTTGGCAGCCGGGCTCTGCCACAGAGAGATAAAGAATGTTGCCCCCTTACCAAGCAATGCTATAGCTGAGCACGAATGTCTGTGTGGCAGCGAATGCAGTTCCAAGGGACAGTGAAAACCAGCTAGAGCTTTCAGTGCTGGCAGCTTTCCTGTGGGCGCAATCTCTGGACGTTTCCAATTTGGCAGCCGGGCTCTGCCAGAGAGAGATACAGAGTGTTGCCCCATTACGAAGCAATGCTTTAGCAGAGCGCGAATGTCTGTGTGGCAGCGAATGCAGTTCCAAGGGACAGTGAAAACCAGCTAGAGCTTTCAGTGCTGGCAGCTTTCCTGTGGGCGCAATGTCTGGACGTTTCCAATTTGGCAGCCGGGCTCTGCCAGAGAGAGATACAGAGTGTTGCCCCATTACGAAGCAATGCTTTAGCAGAGCGCGAATGTCTGTGTGGCAGCGAATGCAGTTCCAAGGGACAGTGAAAACCAGCTAGAGCTTTCAGTGCTGGCAGCTTTCCTGTGGGCGCAATGTCTGGACGTTTCCAATTTGGCAGCCGGGCTCTGCCAGAGAGAGATACAGAGTGTTGCCCCATTACGAAGCAATGCTTTAGCAGAGCGCGAATGTCTGTGTGGCAGCGAATGCAGTTCCAAGGGACAGTGAAAACCAGCTAGAGCTTTCAGTGCTGGCAGCTTTCCTGTGGGCGCAATGTCTGGACGTTTCCAATTTGGCAGCCGGGCTCTGCCAGAGAGAGATACAGAGTGTTGCCCCATTACGAAGCAATGCTTTAGCAGAGCGCGAATGTCTGTGTGGCAGCGAATGCAGTTCCAAGGGACAGTGAAAACCAGCTAGAGCTTTCAGTGCTGGCAGCTTTCCTGTGGGCGCAATCTCTGGACGTTTCCAATTTGGCAGCCGGGCTCTGCCACAGAGAGATAAAGAATGTTGCCCCCTTACCAAGCAATGCTATAGCTGAGCACGAATGTCTGTGTGGCAGCGAATGCAGTTCCAAGGGAATGTGAAAACCAGCTAGAGCTTTCAGTGCTGGCAGCTTTCCTGTGGGCGCAATCTCTGGACGTTTCCAATTTGGCAGCCGGGCTCTGCCAGAGAGAGATACAGAGTGTTGCCCCATTAGGAAGCAATGCTTTAGCAGAGCGCGAATGTCTGTGTGGCAGCGAATGCAGTTCCAAGGGACAGTGAAAACCAGCTAGAGCTTTCAGTGCTGGCAGCTTTCCTGTGGGCGCAATCTCTGCACGTTTCCAATTTGGCAGCCGGGCTCTGTCACAGAGAGATAAAGAATGTTGCCCCCTTACCAAGCAATGCTATAGCTGAGCACGAATGTCTGTGTGGCAGCGAATGCAGTTCCAAGGGAATGTGAAAACCAGCTAGAGCTTTCAGTGCTGGCAGCTTTCCTGTGGGCGCAATCTCTGGACGTTTCCAATTTGGCAGCCGGGCTCTGCCAGAGAGAGATACAGAGTGTTGCCCCATTACGAAGCAATGCTTTAGCAGAGCGCGAATGTCTGTGTGGCAGCGAATGCAGTTCCAAGGGACAGTGAAAACCAGCTAGAGCTTTCAGTGCTGGCAGCTTTCCTGTGGGCGCAATCTCTGGACGTTTCCAATTTGGCAGCCGGGCTCTGCCAGAGAGAGATACAGAGTGTTGCCCCATTACGAAGCAATG
Source organism: Mycteria americana (assembly GCF_035582795.1). Taxonomy (NCBI): domain Eukaryota; kingdom Metazoa; phylum Chordata; class Aves; order Ciconiiformes; family Ciconiidae; genus Mycteria; species Mycteria americana. The sequence goes on from NC_134386.1 coordinate 7,306,660, forward strand.
CTTTAGCAGAGCGCGAATGTCTGTGTGGCAGCGAATGCAGTTCCAAGGGACAGTGAAAACCAGCTAGAACTTTCAGTGCTGGCAGCTTTCCTGTGGGCGCAATGTCTGGACGTTTCCAATTTGGCAGCTGGGCTCTGCCAGAGAGAGATACAGAGTGTTGCCCCATTAGGAAGCAATGCTTTAGTAGAGCGCGAATGTCTGTGTGGCAGCGAATGCAGTTCCAAGGGACAGTGAAAACCAGCTAGAGCTTTCAGTGCTGGCAGCTTTCCTGTGGGCGCAATGTCTGGACGTTTCCAATTTGGCAGCCGGGCTCTGCCAGAGAGAGATACAGAGTGTTGCCCCATTAGGAAGCAATGCTTTAGCAGAGCGCGAATGTCTGTGTGGCAGCGAATGCAGTTCCAAGGTACAGTGAAAACCAGCTAGAGCTTTCAGTGCTGGCAGCTTTCCTGTGGGCGCAATGTCTGGACGTTTCCAATTTGGCAGCCGGGCTCTGCCAGAGAGAGATACAGAGTGTTGTCCCATTACGAAGCAATGCTTTAGCAGAGCGCGAATGTCTGTGTGGCAGCGAATGCAGTTCCAAGGGACAGTGAAAACCAGCTAGAGCTTTCAGTGCTGGCAGCTTTCCTGTGGGCGCAATCTCTGGACGTTTCCAATTTGGCAGCCGGGCTCTGCCACAGAGAGATAAAGAATGTTGCCCCCTTACCAAGCAATGCTATAGCTGAGCACGAATGTCTGTGTGGCAGCGAATGCAGTTCCAAGGGACAGTGAAAACCAGCTAGAGCTTTCAGTGCTGGCAGCTTTCCTGTGGGCGCAATCTCTGGACGTTTCCAATTTGGCAGCCGGGCTCTGCCAGAGAGAGATACAGAGTGTTGCCCCATTACGAAGCAATGCTTTAGCAGAGCGCGAATGTCTGTGTGGCAGCGAATGCAGTTCCAAGGGACAGTGAAAACCAGCTAGAGCTTTCAGTGCTGGCAGCTTTCCTGTGGGCGCAATCTCTGGACGTTTCCAATTTGGCAGCCGGGCTCTGCCAGAGAGAGATACAGAGTGTTGCCCCATTACGAAGCAATGCTTTAGCAGAGCGCGAATGTCTGTGTGGCAGCGAATGCAGTTCCAAGGGACAGTGAAAACCAGCTAGAGCTTTCAGTGCTGGCAGCTTTCCTGTGGGCGCAATCTCTGGACGTTTCCAATTTGGCAGCCGGGCTCTGCCAGAGAGAGATACAGAGTGTTGCCCCATTAGGAAGCAATGCTTTAGCAGAGCGCGAATGTCTGTGTGGCAGCGAATGCAGTTCCAAGGGACAGTGAAAACCAGCTAGAGCTTTCAGTGCTGGCAGCTTTCCTGTGGGCGCAATCTCTGGACGTTTCCAATTTGGCAGCCGGGCTCTGCCAGAGAGAGATACAGAGTGTTGCCCCATTACGAAGCAATGCTTTAGCAGAGCGCGAATGTCTGTGTGGCAGCGAATGCAGTTCCAAGGGACAGTGAAAACCAGCTAGAGCTTTCAGTGCTGGCAGCTTTCCTGTGGGCGCAATGTCTGGACGTTTCCAATTTGGCAGCCGGGCTCTGCCAGAGAGAGATACAGAGTGTTGCCCCATTACGAAGCAATGCTTTAGCAGAGCGCGAATGTCTATGTGGCAGCGAATGCAGTTCCAAGGGACAGTGAAAACCAGCTAGAGCTTTCAGTGCTGGCAGCTTTCCTGTGGGCGCAATCTCTGGACGTTTCCAATTTGGCAGCCGGGCTCTGCCAGAGAGAGATACAGAGTGTTGCCCCATTAGGAAGCAATGCTTTAGCAGAGCGCGAATGTCTGTGTGGCAGCGAATGCAGTTCCAAGGGACAGTGAAAACCAGCTAGAGCTTTCAGTGCTGGCAGCTTTCCTGTGGGCGCAATGTCTGGACGTTTCCAATTTGGCAGCCGGGCTCTGCCAGAGAGAGATACAGAGTGTTGCCCCATTACGAAGCAATGCTTTAGCAGAGCGCGAATGTCTGTGTGGCAGCGAATGCAGTTCCAAGGGACAGTGAAAACCAGCTAGAGCTTTCAGTGCTGGCAGCTTTCCTGTGGGCGCAATGTCTGGACGTTTCCAATTTGGCAGCCGGGCTCTGCCAGAGAGAGATACAGAGTGTTGCCCCATTACGAAGCAATGCTTTAGCAGAGCGCGAATGTCTGTGTGGCAGCGAATGCAGTTCCAAGGGACAGTGAAAACCAGCTAGAGCTTTCAGTGCTGGCAGCTTTCCTGTGGGCGCAATGTCTGGACGTTTCCAATTTGGCAGCCGGGCTCTGCCAGAGAGAGATACAGAGTGTTGCCCCATTACGAAGCAATGCTTTAGCAGAGCGCGAATGTCTGTGTGGCAGCGAATGCAGTTCCAAGGGACAGTGAAAACCAGCTAGAGCTTTCAGTGCTGGCAGCTTTCCTGTGGGCGCAATCTCTGGACGTTTCCAATTTGGCAGCCGGGCTCTGCCAGAGAGAGATACAGAGTGTTGCCCCATTACGAAGCAATGCTTTAGCAGAGCGCGAATGTCTGTGTGGCAGCGAATGCAGTTCCAAGGGACAGTGAAAACCAGCTAGAGCTTTCAGTGCTGGCAGCTTTCCTGTGGGCGCAATCTCTGGACGTTTCCAATTTGGCAGCCGGGCTCTGCCAGAGAGAGATACAGAGTGTTGCCCCATTACGAAGCAATGCTTTAGCAGAGCGCGAATGTCTGTGTGGCAGCGAATGCAGTTCCAAGGGACAGTGAAAACCAGCTAGAGCTTTCAGTGCTGGCAGCTTTCCTGTGGGCGCAATCTCTGGACGTTTCCAATTTGGCAGCCGGGCTCTGCCAGAGAGAGATACAGAGTGTTGCCCCATTACCAAGCAATGCTTTAGCAGAGCGCGAATGTCTGTGTGGCAGCGAATGCAGTTCCAAGGGACAGTGAAAACCAGCTAGAGCTTTCAGTGCTGGCAGCTTTCCTGTGGGCGCAATGTCTGGACGTTTCCAATTTGGCAGCCGGGCTCTGCCACAGAGAGATAAAGAATGTTGCCCCCTTACCAAGCAATGCTATAGCTGAGCACGAATGTCTGTGTGGCAGCGAATGCAGTTCCAAGGGACAGTGAAAACCAGCTAGAGCTTTCAGTGCTGGCAGCTTTCCTGTGGGCGCAATCTCTGGACGTTTCCAATTTGGCAGCCGGGCTCTGCCAGAGAGAGATACAGAGTGTTGCCCCATTACGAAGCAATGCTTTAGCAGAGCGCGAATGTCTGTGTGGCAGCGAATGCAGTTCCAAGGGACAGTGAAAACCAGCTAGAGCTTTCAGTGCTGGCAGCTTTCCTGTGGGCGCAATCTCTGGACGTTTCCAATTTGGCAGCCGGGCTCTGCCAGAGAGAGATACAGAGTGTTGCCCCATTAGGAAGCAATGCTTTAGCAGAGCGCGAATGTCTGTGTGGCAGCGAATGCAGTTCCAAGGGACAGTGAAAACCAGCTAGAGCTTTCAGTGCTGGCAGCTTTCCTGTGGGCGCAATGTCTGGACGTTTCCAATTTGGCAGCCGGGCTCTGCCAGAGAGAGATACAGAGTGTTGCCCCATTACCAAGCAATGCTTTAGCAGAGCGCGAATGTCTGTGTGGCAGCGAATGCAGTTCCAAGGGACAGTGAAAACCAGCTAGAGCTTTCAGTGCTGGCAGCTTTCCTGTGGGCGCAATGTCTGGACGTTTCCAATTTGGCAGCCGGGCTCTGCCACAGAGAGATAAAGAATGTTGCCCCCTTACCAAGCAATGCTATAGCTGAGCACGAATGTCTGTGTGGCAGCGAATGCAGTTCCAAGGGACAGTGAAAACCAGCTAGAGCTTTCAGTGCTGGCAGCTTTCCTGTGGGCGCAATCTCTGCACGTTTCCAATTTGGCAGCCGGGCTCTGCCAGAGAGAGATACAGAGTGTTGCCCCATTACGAAGCAATGCTTTAGCAGAGCGCGAATGTCTGTGTGGCAGCGAATGCAGTTCCAAGGGACAGTGAAAACCAGCTAGAGCTTTCAGTGCTGGCAGCTTTCCTGTGGGCGCAATGTCTGGACGTTTCCAATTTGGCAGCCGGGCTCTGCCAGAGAGAGATACAGAGTGTTGCCCCATTACGAAGCAATGCTTTAGCAGAGCGCGAATGTCTGTGTGGCAGCGAATGCAGTTCCAAGGGACAGTGAAAACCAGCTAGAACTTTCAGTGCTGGCAGCTTTCCTGTGGGCGCAATGTCTGGACGTTTCCAATTTGGCAGCCGGGCTCTGCCAGAGAGAGATACAGAGTGTTGCCCCATTACGAAGCAATGCTTTAGCAGAGCGCGAATGTCTGTGTGGCAGCGAATGCAGTTCCAAGGGACAGTGAAAACCAGCTAGAGCTTTCAGTGCTGGCAGCTTTCCTGTGGGCGCAATGTCTGGACGTTTCCAATTTGGCAGCCGGGCTCTGCCAGAGAGAGATACAGAGTGTTGCCCCATTAGGAAGCAATGCTTTAGCAGAGCGCGAATGTCTGTGTGGCAGCGAATGCAGTTCCAAGGGACAGTGAAAACCAGCTAGAGCTTTCAGTGCTGGCAGCTTTCCTGTGGGCGCAATGTCTGGACGTTTCCAATTTGGCAGCCGGGCTCTGCCAGAGAGAGATACAGAGTGTTGCCCCATTACGAAGCAATGCTTTAGCAGAGCGCGAATGTCTGTGTGGCAGCGAATGCAGTTCCAAGGGACAGTGAAAACCAGCTAGAGCTTTCAGTGCTGGCAGCTTTCCTGTGGGCGCAATCTCTGGACGTTTCCAATTTGGCAGCCGGGCTCTGCCACAGAGAGATAAAGAATGTTGCCCCCTTACCAAGCAATGCTATAGCTGAGCACGAATGTCTGTGTGGCAGCGAATGCAGTTCCAAGGGACAGTGAAAACCAGCTAGAGCTTTCAGTGCTGGCAGCTTTCCTGTGGGCGCAATCTCTGGACGTTTCCAATTTGGCAGCCGGGCTCTGCCAGAGAGAGATACAGAGTGTTGCCCCATTACGAAGCAATGCTTTAGCAGAGCGCGAATGTCTGTGTGGCAGCGAATGCAGTTCCAAGGGACAGTGAAAACCAGCTAGAGCTTTCAGTGCTGGCAGCTTTCCTGTGGGCGCAATCTCTGGACGTTTCCAATTTGGCAGCCGGGCTCTGCCAGAGAGAGATACAGAGTGTTGCCCCATTAGGAAGCAATGCTTTAGCAGAGCGCGAATGTCTGTGTGGCAGCGAATGCAGTTCCAAGGGACAGTGAAAACCAGCTAGAGCTTTCAGTGCTGGCAGCTTTCCTGTGGGCGCAATGTCTGGACGTTTCCAATTTGGCAGCCGGGCTCTGCCAGAGAGAGATACAGAGTGTTGCCCCATTAGGAAGCAATGCTTTAGCAGAGCGCGAATGTCTGTGTGGCAGCGAATGCAGTTCCAAGGGACAGTGAAAACCAGCTAGAGCTTTCAGTGCTGGCAGCTTTCCTGTGGGCGCAATCTCTGGACGTTTCCAATTTGGCAGCCGGGCTCTGCCAGAGAGAGATACAGAGTGTTGCCCCATTACGAAGCAATGCTTTAGCAGAGCGCGAATGTCTGTGTGGCAGCGAATGCAGTTCCAAGGGACAGTGAAAACCAGCTAGAGCTTTCAGTGCTGGCAGCTTTCCTGTGGGCGCAATCTCTGGACGTTTCCAATTTGGCAGCCGGGCTCTGTCACAGAGAGATAAAGAATGTTGCCCCCTTACCAAGCAATGCTTTAGCAGAGCGCGAATGTCTGTGTGGCAGCGAATGCAGTTCCAAGGGAATGTGAAAACCAGCTAGAGCTTTCAGTGCTGGCAGCTTTCCTGTGGGCGCAATCTCTGGACGTTTCCAATTTGGCAGCCGGGCTCTGCCAGAGAGAGATACAGAGTGTTGCCCCATTAGGAAGCAATGCTTTAGCAGAGCGCGAATGTCTGTGTGGCAGCGAATGCAGTTCCAAGGGACAGTGAAAACCAGCTAGAGCTTTCAGTGCTGGCAGCTTTCCTGTGGGCGCAATCTCTGCACGTTTCCAATTTGGCAGCCGGGCTCTGCCAGAGAGAGATACAGAGTGTTGCCCCATTACGAAGCAATGCTTTAGCAGAGCGCGAATGTCTGTGTGGCAGCGAATGCAGTTCCAAGGGACAGTGAAAACCAGCTAGAGCTTTCAGTGCTGGCAGCTTTCCTGTGGGCGCAATCTCTGGACGTTTCCAATTTGGCAGCCGGGCTCTGCCAGAGAGAGATACAGAGTGTTGCCCCATTACCAAGCAATGCTTTAGCAGAGCGCGAATGTCTGTGTGGCAGCGAATGCAGTTCCAAGGGACAGTGAAAACCAGCTAGAGCTTTCAGTGCTGGCAGCTTTCCTGTGGGCGCAATCTCTGGACGTTTCCAATTTGGCAGCCGGGCTCTGCCAGAGAGAGATACAGAGTGTTGCCCCATTACGAAGCAATGCTTTAGCAGAGCGCGAATGTCTGTGTGGCAGCGAATGCAGTTCCAAGGGACAGTGAAAACCAGCTAGAGCTTTCAGTGCTGGCAGCTTTCCTGTGGGCGCAATCTCTGCACGTTTCCAATTTGGCAGCCGGGCTCTGCCAGAGAGAGATACAGAGTGTTGCCCCATTACGAAGCAATGCTTTAGCAGAGCGCGAATGTCTGTGTGGCAGCGAATGCAGTTCCAAGGGACAGTGAAAACCAGCTAGAGCTTTCAGTGCTGGCAGCTTTCCTGTGGGCGCAATGTCTGGACGTTTCCAATTTGGCAGCCGGGCTCTGCCAGAGAGAGATACAGAGTGTTGCCCCATTAGGAAGCAATGCTTTAGCAGAGCGCGAATGTCTGTGTGGCAGCGAATGCAGTTCCAAGGGACAGTGAAAACCAGCTAGAGCTTTCAGTGCTGGCAGCTTTCCTGTGGGCGCAATGTCTGGACGTTTCCAAGTTGGCAGCCGGGCTCTGCCAGAGAGAGATACAGAGTGTTGCCCCATTACGAAGCAATGCTTTAGCAGAGCGCGAATGTCTGTGTGGCAGCGAATGCAGTTCCAAGGGACAGTGAAAACCAGCTAGAGCTTTCAGTGCTGGCAGCTTTCCTGTGGGCGCAATGTCTGGACGTTTCCAATTTGGCAGCCGGGCTCTACCAGAGAGAGATACAGAGTGTTGCCCCATTACGAAGCAATGCTTTAGCAGAGCGCGAATGTCTGTGTGGCAGCGAATGCAGTTCCAAGGGACAGTGAAAACCAGCTAGAGCTTTCAGTGCTGGCAGCTTTCCTGTGGGCGCAATCTCTGGACGTTTCCAATTTGGCAGCCGGGCTCTGCCACAGAGAGATAAAGAATGTTGCCCCCTTACCAAGCAATGCTATAGCTGAGCACGAATGTCTGTGTGGCAGCGAATGCAGTTCCAAGGGACAGTGAAAACCAGCTAGAGCTTTCAGTGCTGGCAGCTTTCCTGTGGGCGCAATCTCTGGACGTTTCCAATTTGGCAGCCGGGCTCTGCCAGAGAGAGATACAGAGTGTTGCCCCATTACGAAGCAATGCTTTAGCAGAGCGCGAATGTCTGTGTGGCAGCGAATGCAGTTCCAAGGGACAGTGAAAACCAGCTAGAGCTTTCAGTGCTGGCAGCTTTCCTGTGGGCGCAATCTCTGCACGTTTCCAATTTGGCAGCCGGGCTCTGCCAGAGAGAGATACAGAGTGTTGCCCCATTAGGAAGCAATGCTTTAGCAGAGCGCGAATGTCTGTGTGGCAGCGAATGCAGTTCCAAGGGACAGTGAAAACCAGCTAGAGCTTTCAGTGCTGGCAGCTTTCCTGTGGGCGCAATGTCTGGACGTTTCCAATTTGGCAGCCGGGCTCTGCCAGAGAGAGATACAGAGTGTTGCCCCATTACGAAGCAATGCTTTAGCAGAGCGCGAATGTCTGTGTGGCAGCGAATGCAGTTCCAAGGGACAGTGAAAACCAGCTAGAACTTTCAGTGCTGGCAGCTTTCCTGTGGGCGCAATGTCTGGACGTTTCCAATTTGGCAGCCGGGCTCTGCCAGAGAGAGATACAGAGTGTTGCCCCATTAGGAAGCAATGCTTTAGCAGAGCGCGAATGTCTGTGTGGCAGCGAATGCAGTTCCAAGGGACAGTGAAAACCAGCTAGAGCTTTCAGTGCTGGCAGCTTTCCTGTGGGCGCAATGTCTGGACGTTTCCAATTTGGCAGCCGGGCTCTGCCAGAGAGAGATACAGAGTGTTGCCCCATTAGGAAGCAATGCTTTAGCAGAGCGCGAATGTCTGTGTGGCAGCAAATGCAGTTCCAAGGGACAGTGAAAACCAGCTAGAGCTTTCAGTGCTGGCAGCTTTCCTGTGGGCGCAATGTCTGGACGTTTCCAATTTGGCAGCCGGGCTCTGCCAGAGAGAGATACAGAGTGTTGCCCCATTACCAAGCAATGCTTTAGCAGAGCGCGAATGTCTGTGTGGCAGCGAATGCAGTTCCAAGGGACAGTGAAAACCAGCTAGAGCTTTCAGTGCTGGCAGCTTTCCTGTGGGCGCAATGTCTGGACGTTTCCAATTTGGCAGCCGGGCTCTGCCACAGAGAGATAAAGAATGTTGCCCCCTTACCAAGCAATGCTATAGCTGAGCACGAATGTCTGTGTGGCAGCGAATGCAGTTCCAAGGGACAGTGAAAACCAGCTAGAGCTTTCAGTGCTGGCAGCTTTCCTGTGGGCGCAATCTCTGCACGTTTCCAATTTGGCAGCCGGGCTCTGCCAGAGAGAGATACAGAGTGTTGCCCCATTACGAAGCAATGCTTTAGCAGAGCGCGAATGTCTGTGTGGCAGCGAATGCAGTTCCAAGGGACAGTGAAAACCAGCTAGAGCTTTCAGTGCTGGCAGCTTTCCTGTGGGCGCAATGTCTGGACGTTTCCAATTTGGCAGCCGGGCTCTGCCAGAGAGAGATACAGAGTGTTGCCCCATTAGGAAGCAATGCTTTAGCAGAGCGCGAATGTCTGTGTGGCAGCGAATGCAGTTCCAAGGGACAGTGAAAACCAGCTAGAGCTTTCAGTGCTGGCAGCTTTCCTGTGGGCGCAATGTCTGGACGTTTCCAATTTGGCAGCCGGGCTCTGTCACAGAGAGATAAAGAATGTTGCCCCCTTACCAAGCAATGCTATAGCTGAGCACGAATGTCTGTGTGGCAGCGAATGCAGTTCCAAGGGAATGTGAAAACCAGCTAGAGCTTTCAGTGCTGGCAGCTTTCCTGTGGGCGCAATCTCTGGACGTTTCCAATTTGGCAGCCGGGCTCTGCCAGAGAGAGATACAGAGTGTTGCCCCATTAGGAAGCAATGCTTTAGCAGAGCGCGAATGTCTGTGTGGCAGCGAATGCAGTTCCAAGGGACAGTGAAAACCAGCTAGAGCTTTCAGTGCTGGCAGCTTTCCTGTGGGCGCAATGTCTGGACGTTTCCAATTTGGCAGCCGGGCTCTGCCAGAGAGAGATACAGAGTGTTGCCCCATTACGAAGCAATGCTTTAGCAGAGCGCGAATGTCCGTGTGGCAGCGAATGCAGTTCCAAGGGACAGTGAAAACCAGCTAGAACTTTCAGTGCTGGCAGCTTTCCTGTGGGCGCAATGTCTGGACGTTTCCAATTTGGCAGCCGGGCTCTGCCAGAGAGAGATACAGAGTGTTGCCCCATTAGGAAGCAATGCTTTAGTAGAGCGCGAATGTCTGTGTGGCAGCGAATGCAGTTCCAAGGGACAGTGAAAACCAGCTAGAGCTTTCAGTGCTGGCAGCTTTCCTGTGGGCGCAATGTCTGGACGTTTCCAATTTGGCAGCCGGGCTCTGCCAGAGAGAGATACAGAGTGTTGCCCCATTAGGAAGCAATGCTTTAGCAGAGCGCGAATGTCTGTGTGGCAGCGAATGCAGTTCCAAGGGACAGTGAAAACCAGCTAGAGCTTTCAGTGCTGGCAGCTTTCCTGTGGGCGCAATGTCTGGACGTTTCCAATTTGGCAGCCGGGCTCTGCCAGAGAGAGATACAGAGTGTTGCCCCATTACGAAGCAATGCTTTAGCAGAGCGCGAATGTCCGTGTGGCAGCGAATGCAGTTCCAAGGGACAGTGAAAACCAGCTAGAACTTTCAGTGCTGGCAGCTTTCCTGTGGGCGCAATGTCTGGACGTTTCCAATTTGGCAGCTGGGCTCTGCCAGAGAGAGATACAGAGTGTTGCCCCATTAGGAAGCAATGCTTTAGTAGAGCGCGAATGTCTGTGTGGCAGCGAATGCAGTTCCAAGGGACAGTGAAAACCAGCTAGAGCTTTCAGTGCTGGCAGCTTTCCTGTGGGCGCAATGTCTGGACGTTTCCAATTTGGCAGCCGGGCTCTGCCAGAGAGAGATACAGAGTGTTGCCCCATTAGGAAGCAATGCTTTAGCAGAGCGCGAATGTCTGTGTGGCAGCGAATGCAGTTCCAAGGGACAGTGAAAACCAGCTAGAGCTTTCAGTGCTGGCAGCTTTCCTGTGGGCGCAATGTCTGGACGTTTCCAATTTGGCAGCCGGGCTCTGCCAGAGAGAGATACAGAGTGTTGCCCCATTACGAAGCAATGCTTTAGCAGAGCGCGAATGTCTGTGTGGCAGCGAATGCAGTTCCAAGGGACAGTGAAAACCAGCTAGAGCTTTCAGTGCTGGCAGCTTTCCTGTGGGCGCAATCTCTGGACGTTTCCAATTTGGCAGCCGGGCTCTGCCACAGAGAGATAAAGAATGTTGCCCCCTTACCAAGCAATGCTATAGCTGAGCACGAATGTCTGTGTGGCAGCGAATGCAGTTCCAAGGGACAGTGAAAACCAGCTAGAGCTTTCAGTGCTGGCAGCTTTCCTGTGGGCGCAATCTCTGGACGTTTCCAATTTGGCAGCCGGGCTCTGCCAGAGAGAGATACAGAGTGTTGCCCCATTACGAAGCAATGCTTTAGCAGAGCGCGAATGTCTGTGTGGCAGCGAATGCAGTTCCAAGGGACAGTGAAAACCAGCTAGAGCTTTCAGTGCTGGCAGCTTTCCTGTGGGCGCAATCTCTGGACGTTTCCAATTTGGCAGCCGGGCTCTGCCAGAGAGAGATACAGAGTGTTGCCCCATTAGGAAGCAATGCTTTAGCAGAGCGCGAATGTCTGTGTGGCAGCGAATGCAGTTCCAAGGGACAGTGAAAACCAGCTAGAGCTTTCAGTGCTGGCAGCTTTCCTGTGGGCGCAATGTCTGGACGTTTCCAATTTGGCAGCCGGGCTCTGCCAGAGAGAGATACAGAGTGTTGCCCCATTAGGAAGCAATGCTTTAGCAGAGCGCGAATGTCTGTGTGGCAGCGAATGCAGTTCCAAGGGACAGTGAAAACCAGCTAGAGCTTTCAGTGCTGGCAGCTTTCCTGTGGGCGCAATCTCTGGACGTTTCCAATTTGGCAGCCGGGCTCTGCCAGAGAGAGATACAGAGTGTTGCCCCATTACGAAGCAATGCTTTAGCAGAGCGCGAATGTCTGTGTGGCAGCGAATGCAGTTCCAAGGGACAGTGAAAACCAGCTAGAGCTTTCAGTGCTGGCAGCTTTCCTGTGGGCGCAATCTCTGGACGTTTCCAATTTGGCAGCCGGGCTCTGCCAGAGAGAGATACAGAGTGTTGCCCCATTACGAAGCAATGCTTTAGCAGAGCGCGAATGTCTGTGTGGCAGCGAATGCAGTTCCAAGGGACAGTGAAAACCAGCTAGAGCTTTCAGTGCTGGCAGCTTTCCTGTGGGCGCAATGTCTGGACGTTTCCAATTTGGCAGCCGGGCTCTGCCAGAGAGAGATACAGAGTGTTGCCCCATTACGAAGCAATGCTTTAGCAGAGCGCGAATGTCTATGTGGCAGCGAATGCAGTTCCAAGGGACAGTGAAAACCAGCTAGAGCTTTCAGTGCTGGCAGCTTTCCTGTGGGCGCAATCTCTGGACGTTTCCAATTTGGCAGCCGGGCTCTGCCAGAGAGAGATACAGAGTGTTGCCCCATTAGGAAGCAATGCTTTAGCAGAGCGCGAATGTCTGTGTGGCAGCGAATGCAGTTCCAAGGGACAGTGAAAACCAGCTAGAGCTTTCAGTGCTGGCAGCTTTCCTGTGGGCGCAATCTCTGGACGTTTCCAATTTGGCAGCCGGGCTCTGCCAGAGAGAGATACAGAGTGTTGCCCCATTACGAAGCAATGCTTTAGCAGAGCGCGAATGTCTGTGTGGCAGCGAATGCAGTTCCAAGGGACAGTGAAAACCAGCTAGAGCTTTCAGTGCTGGCAGCTTTCCTGTGGGCGCAATCTCTGGACGTTTCCAATTTGGCAGCCGGGCTCTGCCAGAGAGAGATACAGAGTGTTGCCCCATTACGAAGCAATGCTTTAGCAGAGCGCGAATGTCTGTGTGGCAGCGAATGCAGTTCCAAGGGACAGTGAAAACCAGCTAGAGCTTTCAGTGCTGGCAGCTTTCCTGTGGGCGCAATCTCTGGACGTTTCCAATTTGGCAGCCGGGCTCTGCCAGAGAGAGATACAGAGTGTTGCCCCATTACGAAGCAATGCTTTAGCAGAGCGCGAATGTCTGTGTGGCAGCGAATGCAGTTCCAAGGGACAGTGAAAACCAGCTAGAGCTTTCAGTGCTGGCAGCTTTCCTGTGGGCGCAATCTCTGGACGTTTCCAATTTGGCAGCCGGGCTCTGCCAGAGAGAGATACAGAGTGTTGCCCCATTACGAAGCAATGCTTTAGCAGAGCGCGAATGTCTGTGTGGCAGCGAATGCAGTTCCAAGGGACAGTGAAAACCAGCTAGAGCTTTCAGTGCTGGCAGCTTTCCTGTGGGCGCAATCTCTGGACGTTTCCAATTTGGCAGCCGGGCTCTGCCAGAGAGAGATACAGAGTGTTGCCCCATTACGAAGCAATGCTTTAGCAGAGCGCGAATGTCTGTGTGGCAGCGAATGCAGTTCCAAGGGACAGTGAAAACCAGCTAGAGCTTTCAGTGCTGGCAGCTTTCCTGTGGGCGCAATCTCTGGACGTTTCCAATTTGGCAGCCGGGCTCTGCCAGAGAGAGATACAGAGTGTTGCCCCATTACGAAGCAATGCTTTAGCAGAGCGCGAATGTCTGTGTGGCAGCGAATGCAGTTCCAAGGGACAGTGAAAACCAGCTAGAGCTTTCAGTGCTGGCAGCTTTCCTGTGGGCGCAATGTCTGGACGTTTCCAATTTGGCAGCCGGGCTCTGCCAGAGAGAGATACAGAGTGTTGCCCCATTAGGAAGCAATGCTTTAGCAGAGCGCGAATGTCTGTGTGGCAGCGAATGCAGTTCCAAGGGACAGTGAAAACCAGCTAGAGCTTTCAGTGCTGGCAGCTTTCCTGTGGGCGCAATGTCTGGACGTTTCCAATTTGGCAGCCGGGCTCTGCCAGAGAGAGATACAGAGTGTTGCCCCATTACGAAGCAATGCTTTAGCAGAGCGCGAATGTCTGTGTGGCAGCGAATGCAGTTCCAAGGGACAGTGAAAACCAGCTAGAGCTTTCAGTGCTGGCAGCTTTCCTGTGGGCGCAATCTCTGGACGTTTCCAATTTGGCAGCCGGGCTCTGCCAGAGAGAGATACAGAGTGTTGCCCCATTAGGAAGCAATGCTTTAGCAGAGCGCGAATGTCTGTGTGGCAGCGAATGCAGTTCCAAGGGACAGTGAAAACCAGCTAGAGCTTTCAGTGCTGGCAGCTTTCCTGTGGGCGCAATCTCTGGACGTTTCCAATTTGGCAGCCGGGCTCTGCCAGAGAGAGATACAGAGTGTTGCCCCATTAGGAAGCAATGCTTTAGCAGAGCGCGAATGTCTGTGTGGCAGCGAATGCAGTTCCAAGGGACAGTGAAAACCAGCTAGAGCTTTCAGTGCTGGCAGCTTTCCTGTGGGCGCAATCTCTGGACGTTTCCAATTTGGCAGCCGGGCTCTGCCAGAGAGAGATACAGAGTGTTGCCCCATTACGAAGCAATGCTTTAGCAGAGCGCGAATGTCTGTGTGGCAGCGAATGCAGTTCCAAGGGACAGTGAAAACCAGCTAGAGCTTTCAGTGCTGGCAGCTTTCCTGTGGGCGCAATGTCTGGACGTTTCCAATTTGGCAGCCGGGCTCTGCCAGAGAGAGATACAGAGTGTTGCCCCATTACGAAGCAATGCTTTAGCAGAGCGCGAATGTCTGTGTGGCAGCGAATGCAGTTCCAAGGGACAGTGAAAACCAGCTAGAGCTTTCAGTGCTGGCAGCTTTCCTGTGGGCGCAATCTCTGGACGTTTCCAATTTGGCAGCCGGGCTCTGCCAGAGAGAGATACAGAGTGTTGCCCCATTACGAAGCAATGCTTTAGCAGAGCGCGAATGTCTGTGTGGCAGCGAATGCAGTTCCAAGGGACAGTGAAAACCAGCTAGAGCTTTCAGTGCTGGCAGCTTTCCTGTGGGCGCAATCTCTGGACGTTTCCAATTTGGCAGCCGGGCTCTGCCAGAGAGAGATACAGAGTGTTGCCCCATTACGAAGCAATGCTTTAGCAGAGCGCGAATGTCTGTGTGGCAGCGAATGCAGTTCCAAGGGACAGTGAAAACCAGCTAGAGCTTTCAGTGCTGGCAGCTTTCCTGTGGGCGCAATCTCTGGACGTTTCCAATTTGGCAGCCGGGCTCTGCCAGAGAGAGATACAGAGTGTTGCCCCATTACGAAGCAATGCTTTAGCAGAGCGCGAATGTCTGTGTGGCAGCGAATGCAGTTCCAAGGGAATGTGAAAACCAGCTAGAGCTTTCAGTGCTGGCAGCTTTCCTGTGGGCGCAATCTCTGGACGTTTCCAATTTGGCAGCCGGGCTCTGCCAGAGAGAGATACAGAGTGTTGCCCCATTACGAAGCAATGCTTTAGCAGAGCGCGAATGTCTGTGTGGCAGCGAATGCAGTTCCAAGGGACAGTGAAAACCAGCTAGAGCTTTCAGTGCTGGCAGCTTTCCTGTGGGCGCAATGTCTGGACGTTTCCAATTTGGCAGCCGGGCTCTGCCAGAGAGAGATACAGAGTGTTGCCCCATTACGAAGCAATGCTTTAGCAGAGCGCGAATGTCTGTGTGGCAGCGAATGCAGTTCCAAGGGAATGTGAAAACCAGCTAGAGCTTTCAGTGCTGGCAGCTTTCCTGTGGGCGCAATCTCTGGACGTTTCCAATTTGGCAGCCGGGCTCTGCCAGAGAGAGATACAGAGTGTTGCCCCATTAGGAAGCAATGCTTTAGCAGAGCGCGAATGTCTGTGTGGCAGCGAATGCAGTTCCAAGGGACAGTGAAAACCAGCTAGAGCTTTCAGTGCTGGCAGCTTTCCTGTGGGCGCAATCTCTGGACGTTTCCAATTTGGCAGCCGGGCTCTGCCAGAGAGAGATACAGAGTGTTGCCCCATTACGAAGCAATGCTTTAGCAGAGCGCGAATGTCTGTGTGGCAGCGAATGCAGTTCCAAGGGACAGTGAAAACCAGCTAGAGCTTTCAGTGCTGGCAGCTTTCCTGTGGGCGCAATCTCTGGACGTTTCCAATTTGGCAGCCGGGCTCTGCCAGAGAGAGATACAGAGTGTTGCCCCATTACCAAGCAATGCTTTAGCAGAGCGCGAATGTCTGTGTGGCAGCGAATGCAGTTCCAAGGGACAGTGAAAACCAGCTAGAGCTTTCAGTGCTGGCAGCTTTCCTGTGGGCGCAATGTCTGAACGTTTCCAATTTGGCAGCCGGGCTCTGCCAGAGAGAGATACAGAGTGTTGCCCCATTAGGAAGCAATGCTTTAGCAGAGCGCGAATGTCTGTGTGGCAGCGAATGCAGTTCCAAGGGACAGTGAAAACCAGCTAGAGCTTTCAGTGCTGGCAGCTTTCCTGTGGGCGCAATGTCTGGACGTTTCCAATTTGGCAGCCGGGCTCTGCCAGAGAGAGATACAGAGTGTTGCCCCATTACGAAGCAATGCTTTAGCAGAGCGCGAATGTCTGTGTGGCAGCGAATGCAGTTCCAAGGGACAGTGAAAACCAGCTAGAGCTTTCAGTGCTGGCAGCTTTCCTGTGGGCGCAATCTCTGGACGTTTCCAATTTGGCAGCCGGGCTCTACCAGAGAGAGATACAGAGTGTTGCCCCATTAGGAAGCAATGCTTTAGCAGAGCGCGAATGTCTGTGTGGCAGCGAATGCAGTTCCAAGGGACAGTGAAAACCAGCTAGAGCTTTCAGTGCTGGCAGCTTTCCTGTGGGCGCAATGTCTGGACGTTTCCAATTTGGCAGCCGGGCTCTGCCACAGAGAGATAAAGAATGTTGCCCCCTTACCAAGCAATGCTATAGCTGAGCACGAATGTCTGTGTGGCAGCGAATGCAGTTCCAAGGGACAGTGAAAACCAGCTAGAGCTTTCAGTGCTGGCAGCTTTCCTGTGGGCGCAATCTCTGCACGTTTCCAATTTGGCAGCCGGGCTCTGCCAGAGAGAGATACAGAGTGTTGCCCCATTACGAAGCAATGCTTTAGCAGAGCGCGAATGTCTGTGTGGCAGCGAATGCAGTTCCAAGGGACAGTGAAAACCAGCTAGAGCTTTCAGTGCTGGCAGCTTTCCTGTGGGCGCAATGTCTGGACGTTTCCAATTTGGCAGCCGGGCTCTGCCAGAGAGAGATACAGAGTGTTGCCCCATTAGGAAGCAATGCTTTAGCAGAGCGCGAATGTCTGTGTGGCAGCGAATGCAGTTCCAAGGGACAGTGAAAACCAGCTAGAGCTTTCAGTGCTGGCAGCTTTCCTGTGGGCGCAATGTCTGGACGTTTCCAATTTGGCAGCCGGGCTCTGCCAGAGAGAGATACAGAGTGTTGCCCCATTAGGAAGCAATGCTTTAGCAGAGCGCGAATGTCTGTGTGGCAGCGAATGCAGTTCCAAGGGACAGTGAAAACCAGCTAGAGCTTTCAGTGCTGGCAGCTTTCCTGTGGGCGCAATGTCTGGACGTTTCCAATTTGGCAGCCGGGCTCTGCCAGAGAGAGATACAGAGTGTTGCCCCATTACCAAGCAATGCTTTAGCAGAGCGCGAATGTCTGTGTGGCAGCGAATGCAGTTCCAAGGGACAGTGAAAACCAGCTAGAGCTTTCAGTGCTGGCAGCTTTCCTGTGGGCGCAATCTCTGGACGTTTCCAATTTGGCAGCCGGGCTCTGCCACAGAGAGATAAAGAATGTTGCCCCCTTACCAAGCAATGCTATAGCTGAGCACGAATGTCTGTGTGGCAGCGAATGCAGTTCCAAGGGACAGTGAAAACCAGCTAGAGCTTTCAGTGCTGGCAGCTTTCCTGTGGGCGCAATCTCTGGACGTTTCCAATTTGGCAGCTGGGCTCTGCCAGAGAGAGATACAGAGTGTTGCCCCATTAGGAAGCAATGCTTTAGTAGAGCGCGAATGTCTGTGTGGCAGCGAATGCAGTTCCAAGGGACAGTGAAAACCAGCTAGAGCTTTCAGTGCTGGCAGCTTTCCTGTGGGCGCAATGTCTGGACGTTTCCAATTTGGCAGCCGGGCTCTGCCAGAGAGAGATACAGAGTGTTGCCCCATTAGGAAGCAATGCTTTAGCAGAGCGCGAATGTCTGTGTGGCAGCGAATGCAGTTCCAAGGTACAGTGAAAACCAGCTAGAGCTTTCAGTGCTGGCAGCTTTCCTGTGGGCGCAATGTCTGGACGTTTCCAATTTGGCAGCCGGGCTCTGCCAGAGAGAGATACAGAGTGTTGCCCCATTACGAAGCAATGCTTTAGCAGAGCGCGAATGTCTGTGTGGCAGCGAATGCAGTTCCAAGGGACAGTGAAAACCAGCTAGAGCTTTCAGTGCTGGCAGCTTTCCTGTGGGCGCAATCTCTGGACGTTTCCAATTTGGCAGCCGGGCTCTGCCAGAGAGAGATACAGAGTGTTGCCCCATTACCAAGCAATGCTTTAGCAGAGCGCGAATGTCTGTGTGGCAGCGAATGCAGTTCCAAGGGACAGTGAAAACCAGCTAGAGCTTTCAGTGCTGGCAGCTTTCCTGTGGGCGCAATGTCTGAACGTTTCCAATTTGGCAGCCGGGCTCTGCCAGAGAGAGATACAGAGTGTTGCCCCATTAGGAAGCAATGCTTTAGCAGAGCGCGAATGTCTGTGTGGCAGCGAATGCAGTTCCAAGGGACAGTGAAAACCAGCTAGAGCTTTCAGTGCTGGCAGCTTTCCTGTGGGCGCAATGTCTGGACGTTTCCAATTTGGCAGCCGGGCTCTGCCAGAGAGAGATACAGAGTGTTGCCCCATTACGAAGCAATGCTTTAGCAGAGCGCGAATGTCTGTGTGGCAGCGAATGCAGTTCCAAGGGACAGTGAAAACCAGCTAGAGCTTTCAGTGCTGGCAGCTTTCCTGTGGGCGCAATCTCTGGACGTTTCCAATTTGGCAGCCGGGCTCTACCAGAGAGAGATACAGAGTGTTGCCCCATTAGGAAGCAATGCTTTAGCAGAGCGCGAATGTCTGTGTGGCAGCGAATGCAGTTCCAAGGGACAGTGAAAACCAGCTAGAGCTTTCAGTGCTGGCAGCTTTCCTGTGGGCGCAATGTCTGGACGTTTCCAATTTGGCAGCCGGGCTCTGCCAGAGAGAGATACAGAGTGTTGCCCCATTACCAAGCAATGCTTTAGCAGAGCGCGAATGTCTGTGTGGCAGCGAATGCAGTTCCAAGGGACAGTGAAAACCAGCTAGAGCTTTCAGTGCTGGCAGCTTTCCTGTGGGCGCAATGTCTGGACGTTTCCAATTTGGCAGCCGGGCTCTGCCACAGAGAGATAAAGAATGTTACCCCCTTACCAAGCAATGCTATAGCTGAGCACGAATGTCTGTGTGGCAGCGAATGCAGTTCCAAGGGACAGTGAAAACCAGCTAGAGCTTTCAGTGCTGGCAGCTTTCCTGTGGGCGCAATCTCTGCACGTTTCCAATTTGGCAGCCGGGCTCTGCCAGAGAGAGATACAGAGTGTTGCCCCATTAGGAAGCAATGCTTTAGCAGAGCGCGAATGTCTGTGTGGCAGCGAATGCAGTTCCAAGGGACAGTGAAAACCAGCTAGAGCTTTCAGTGCTGGCAGCTTTCCTGTGGGCGCAATGTCTGGACGTTTCCAATTTGGCAGCCGGGCTCTGCCAGAGAGAGATACAGAGTGTTGCCCCATTACGAAGCAATGCTTTAGCAGAGCGCGAATGTCTGTGTGGCAGCGAATGCAGTTCCAAGGGACAGTGAAAACCAGCTAGAACTTTCAGTGCTGGCAGCTTTCCTGTGGGCGCAATGTCTGGACGTTTCCAATTTGGCAGCCGGGCTCTGCCAGAGAGAGATACAGAGTGTTGCCCCATTAGGAAGCAATGCTTTAGCAGAGCGCGAATGTCTGTGTGGCAGCGAATGCAGTTCCAAGGGACAGTGAAAACCAGCTAGAGCTTTCAGTGCTGGCAGCTTTCCTGTGGGCGCAATGTCTGGACGTTTCCAATTTGGCAGCCGGGCTCTGCCAGAGAGAGATACAGAGTGTTGCCCCATTAGGAAGCAATGCTTTAGCAGAGCGCGAATGTCTGTGTGGCAGCGAATGCAGTTCCAAGGGACAGTGAAAACCAGCTAGAGCTTTCAGTGCTGGCAGCTTTCCTGTGGGCGCAATGTCTGGACGTTTCCAATTTGGCAGCCGGGCTCTGCCAGAGAGAGATACAGAGTGTTGCCCCATTACCAAGCAATGCTTTAGCAGAGCGCGAATGTCTGTGTGGCAGCGAATGCAGTTCCAAGGGACAGTGAAAACCAGCTAGAGCTTTCAGTGCTGGCAGCTTTCCTGTGGGCGCAATCTCTGGACGTTTCCAATTTGGCAGCCGGGCTCTGCCACAGAGAGATAAAGAATGTTGCCCCCTTACCAAGCAATGCTATAGCTGAGCACGAATGTCTGTGTGGCAGCGAATGCAGTTCCAAGGGACAGTGAAAACCAGCTAGAGCTTTCAGTGCTGGCAGCTTTCCTGTGGGCGCAATCTCTGCACGTTTCCAATTTGGCAGCCGGGCTCTGCCAGAGAGAGATACAGAGTGTTGCCCCATTAGGAAGCAATGCTTTAGCAGAGCGCGAATGTCTGTGTGGCAGCGAATGCAGTTCCAAGGGACAGTGAAAACCAGCTAGAGCTTTCAGTGCTGGCAGCTTTCCTGTGGGCGCAATGTCTGGACGTTTCCAATTTGGCAGCCGGGCTCTGCCAGAGAGAGATACAGAGTGTTGCCCCATTAGGAAGCAATGCTTTAGCAGAGCGCGAATGTCTGTGTGGCAGCGAATGCAGTTCCAAGGGACAGTGAAAACCAGCTAGAGCTTTCAGTGCTGGCAGCTTTCCTGTGGGCGCAATGTCTGGACGTTTCCAATTTGGCAGCCGGGCTCTGCCAGAGAGAGATACAGAGTGTTGCCCCATTACGAAGCAATGCTTTAGCAGAGCGCGAATGTCTGTGTGGCAGCGAATGCAGTTCCAAGGGACAGTGAAAACCAGCTAGAGCTTTCAGTGCTGGCAGCTTTCCTGTGGGCGCAATGTCTGGACGTTTCCAATTTGGCAGCCGGGCTCTGCCAGAGAGAGATACAGAGTGTTGCCCCATTACGAAGCAATGCTTTAGCAGAGCGCGAATGTCTGTGTGGCAGCGAATGCAGTTCCAAGGGACAGTGAAAACCAGCTAGAGCTTTCAGTGCTGGCAGCTTTCCTGTGGGCGCAATCTCTGGACGTTTCCAAGTTGGCAGCCGGGCTCTGCCAGAGAGAGATAAAGAATGTTGCCCCATTACCAAGCAATGCTATAGCTGAGCACGAATGTCTGTGTGGCAGCGAATGCAGTTCCAAGGGAATGTGAAAACCAGCTAGAGCTTTCAGTGCTGGCAGCTTTCCTGTGGGCGCAATCTCTGGACGTTTCCAATTTGGCAGCCGGGCTCTGCCAGAGAGAGATACAGAGTGTTGCCCCATTAGGAAGCAATGCTTTAGCAGAGCGCGAATGTCTGTGTGGCAGCGAATGCAGTTCCAAGGGACAGTGAAAACCAGCTAGAGCTTTCAGTGCTGGCAGCTTTCCTGTGGGCGCAATCTCTGGACGTTTCCAATTTGGCAGCCGGGCTCTGTCACAGAGAGATAAAGAATGTTGCCCCCTTACCAAGCAATGCTATAGCTGAGCACGAATGTCTGTGTGGCAGCGAATGCAGTTCCAAGGGAATGTGAAAACCAGCTAGAGCTTTCAGTGCTGGCAGCTTTCCTGTGGGCGCAATCTCTGGACGTTTCCAATTTGGCAGCCGGGCTCTGCCAGAGAGAGATACAGAGTGTTGCCCCATTAGGAAGCAATGCTTTAGCAGAGCGCGAATGTCTGTGTGGCAGCGAATGCAGTTCCAAGGGACAGTGAAAACCAGCTAGAGCTTTCAGTGCTGGCAGCTTTCCTGTGGGCGCAATCTCTGGACGTTTCCAATTTGGCAGCCGGGCTCTGCCAGAGAGAGATACAGAGTGTTGCCCCATTACGAAGCAATGCTTTAGCAGAGCGCGAATGTCTGTGTGGCAGCGAATGCAGTTCCAAGGGACAGTGAAAACCAGCTAGAACTTTCAGTGCTGGCAGCTTTCCTGTGGGCGCAATGTCTGGACGTTTCCAATTTGGCAGCTGGGCTCTGCCAGAGAGAGATACAGAGTGTTGCCCCATTAGGAAGCAATGCTTTAGTAGAGCGCGAATGTCTGTGTGGCAGCGAATGCAGTTCCAAGGGACAGTGAAAACCAGCTAGAGCTTTCAGTGCTGGCAGCTTTCCTGTGGGCGCAATGTCTGGACGTTTCCAATTTGGCAGCCGGGCTCTGCCAGAGAGAGATACAGAGTGTTGCCCCATTACGAAGCAATGCTTTAGCAGAGCGCGAATGTCTGTGTGGCAGCGAATGCAGTTCCAAGGGACAGTGAAAACCAGCTAGAGCTTTCAGTGCTGGCAGCTTTCCTGTGGGCGCAATCTCTGGACGTTTCCAATTTGGCAGCCGGGCTCTGCCACAGAGAGATAAAGAATGTTGCCCCCTTACCAAGCAATGCTATAGCTGAGCACGAATGTCTGTGTGGCAGCGAATGCAGTTCCAAGGGACAGTGAAAACCAGCTAGAGCTTTCAGTGCTGGCAGCTTTCCTGTGGGCGCAATGTCTGGACGTTTCCAATTTGGCAGCCGGGCTCTGCCAGAGAGAGATACAGAGTGTTGCCCCATTACGAAGCAATGCTTTAGCAGAGCGCGAATGTCTGTGTGGCAGCGAATGCAGTTCCAAGGGACAGTGAAAACCAGCTAGAGCTTTCAGTGCTGGCAGCTTTCCTGTGGGCGCAATCTCTGGACGTTTCCAATTTGGCAGCCGGGCTCTGCCAGAGAGAGATACAGAGTGTTGCCCCATTACGAAGCAATGCTTTAGCAGAGCGCGAATGTCTGTGTGGCAGCGAATGCAGTTCCAAGGGACAGTGAAAACCAGCTAGAGCTTTCAGTGCTGGCAGCTTTCCTGTGGGCGCAATCTCTGGACGTTTCCAATTTGGCAGCCGGGCTCTGCCAGAGAGAGATACAGAGTGTTGCCCCATTACGAAGCAATGCTTTAGCAGAGCGCGAATGTCTGTGTGGCAGCGAATGCAGTTCCAAGGGACAGTGAAAACCAGCTAGAGCTTTCAGTGCTGGCAGCTTTCCTGTGGGCGCAATGTCTGGACGTTTCCAATTTGGCAGCCGGGCTCTGCCAGAGAGAGATACAGAGTGTTGCCCCATTACCAAGCAATGCTTTAGCAGAGCGCGAATGTCTGTGTGGCAGCGAATGCAGTTCCAAGGGACAGTGAAAACCAGCTAGAGCTTTCAGTGCTGGCAGCTTTCCTGTGGGCGCAATGTCTGGACGTTTCCAATTTGGCAGCCGGGCTCTGCCAGAGAGAGATACAGAGTGTTGCCCCATTACGAAGCAATGCTTTAGCAGAGCGCGAATGTCTGTGTGGCAGCGAATGCAGTTCCAAGGGACAGTGAAAACCAGCTAGAGCTTTCAGTGCTGGCAGCTTTCCTGTGGGCGCAATCTCTGGACGTTTCCAATTTGGCAGCCGGGCTCTGCCAGAGAGAGATACAGAGTGTTGCCCCATTACGAAGCAATGCTTTAGCAGAGCGCGAATGTCTGTGTGGCAGCGAATGCAGTTCCAAGGGACAGTGAAAACCAGCTAGAGCTTTCAGTGCTGGCAGCTTTCCTGTGGGCGCAATCTCTGGACGTTTCCAATTTGGCAGCCGGGCTCTGCCAGAGAGAGATACAGAGTGTTGCCCCATTAGGAAGCAATGCTTTAGCAGAGCGCGAATGTCTGTGTGGCAGCGAATGCAGTTCCAAGGGACAGTGAAAACCAGCTAGAGCTTTCAGTGCTGGCAGCTTTCCTGTGGGCGCAATGTCTGGACGTTTCCAATTTGGCAGCCGGGCTCTGCCACAGAGAGATAAAGAATGTTGCCCCCTTACCAAGCAATGCTATAGCTGAGCACGAATGTCTGTGTGGCAGCGAATGCAGTTCCAAGGGACAGTGAAAACCAGCTAGAGCTTTCAGTGCTGGCAGCTTTCCTGTGGGCGCAATGTCTGGACGTTTCCAATTTGGCAGCCGGGCTCTGCCAGAGAGAGATACAGAGTGTTGCCCCATTAGGAAGCAATGCTTTAGCAGAGCGCGAATGTCTGTGTGGCAGCGAATGCAGTTCCAAGGGACAGTGAAAACCAGCTAGAGCTTTCAGTGCTGGCAGCTTTCCTGTGGGCGCAATGTCTGGACGTTTCCAATTTGGCAGCCGGGCTCTGCCAGAGAGAGATACAGAGTGTTGCCCCATTACCAAGCAATGCTTTAGCAGAGCGCGAATGTCTGTGTGGCAGCGAATGCAGTTCCAAGGGACAGTGAAAACCAGCTAGAGCTTTCAGTGCTGGCAGCTTTCCTGTGGGCGCAATGTCTGGACGTTTCCAATTTGGCAGCCGGGCTCTGCCACAGAGAGATAAAGAATGTTGCCCCCTTACCAAGCAATGCTATAGCTGAGCACGAATGTCTGTGTGACAGCGAATGCAGTTCCAAGGGACAGTGAAAACCAGCTAGAGCTTTCAGTGCTGGCAGCTTTCCTGTGGGCGCAATCTCTGCACGTTTCCAATTTGGCAGCCGGGCTCTGCCAGAGAGAGATACAGAGTGTTGCCCCATTACGAAGCAATGCTTTAGCAGAGCGCGAATGTCTGTGTGGCAGCGAATGCAGTTCCAAGGGACAGTGAAAACCAGCTAGAGCTTTCAGTGCTGGCAGCTTTCCTGTGTGCGCAATCTCTGGACGTTTCCAATTTGGCAGCCGGGCTCTGTCACAGAGAGATAAAGAATGTTGCCCCCTTACCAAGCAATGCTATAGCTGAGCACGAATGTCTGTGTGGCAGCGAATGCAGTTCCAAGGGAATGTGAAAACCAGCTAGAGCTTTCAGTGCTGGCAGCTTTCCTGTGGGCGCAATCTCTGGACGTTTCCAATTTGGCAGCCGGGCTCTGCCAGAGAGAGATACAGAGTGTTGCCCCATTAGGAAGCAATGCTTTAGCAGAGCGCGAATGTCTGTGTGGCAGCGAATGCAGTTCCAAGGGACAGTGAAAACCAGCTAGAGCTTTCAGTGCTGGCAGCTTTCCTGTGGGCGCAATGTCTGGACGTTTCCAATTTGGCAGCCGGGCTCTGCCAGAGAGAGATACAGAGTGTTGCCCCATTACGAAGCAATGCTTTAGCAGAGCGCGAATGTCTGTGTGGCAGCGAATGCAGTTCCAAGGGACAGTGAAAACCAGCTAGAGCTTTCAGTGCTGGCAGCTTTCCTGTGGGCGCAATGTCTGGACGTTTCCAATTTGGCAGCCGGGCTCTGCCAGAGAGAGATACAGAGTGTTGCCCCATTAGGAAGCAATGCTTTAGCAGAGCGCGAATGTCTGTGTGGCAGCGAATGCAGTTCCAAGGGACAGTGAAAACCAGCTAGAGCTTTCAGTGCTGGCAGCTTTCCTGTGGGCGCAATGTCTGGACGTTTCCAATTTGGCAGCCGGGCTCTGCCAGAGAGAGATACAGAGTGTTGCCCCATTAGGAAGCAATGCTTTAGCAGAGCGCGAATGTCTGTGTGGCAGCGAATGCAGTTCCAAGGGACAGTGAAAACCAGCTAGAGCTTTCAGTGCTGGCAGCTTTCCTGTGGGCGCAATGTCTGGACGTTTCCAATTTGGCAGCCGGGCTCTGCCAGAGAGAGATACAGAGTGTTGCCCCATTACGAAGCAATGCTTTAGCAGAGCGCGAATGTCTGTGTGGCAGCGAATGCAGTTCCAAGGGACAGTGAAAACCAGCTAGAGCTTTCAGTGCTGGCAGCTTTCCTGTGGGCGCAATCTCTGGACGTTTCCAATTTGGCAGCCGGGCTCTGCCACAGAGAGATAAAGAATGTTGCCCCCTTACCAAGCAATGCTATAGCTGAGCACGAATGTCTGTGTGGCAGCGAATGCAGTTCCAAGGGACAGTGAAAACCAGCTAGAGCTTTCAGTGCTGGCAGCTTTCCTGTGGGCGCAATCTCTGGACGTTTCCAATTTGGCAGCCGGGCTCTGCCAGAGAGAGATACAGAGTGTTGCCCCATTACGAAGCAATGCTTTAGCAGAGCGCGAATGTCTGTGTGGCAGCGAATGCAGTTCCAAGGGACAGTGAAAACCAGCTAGAGCTTTCAGTGCTGGCAGCTTTCCTGTGGGCGCAATCTCTGGACGTTTCCAATTTGGCAGCCGGG